>NC_092862.1:101933476-102071770 GCF_032062135.1 Pyxicephalus adspersus | reverse complement strand
TATATAAACTTTATTTTATTTTTTTATTTAATTGAATATCTGTTTACTTGTGTACAAATCTAAAGGATCGTATCAATACATGATTATAGAATATCCAATTGCCAAAAAAAAAACAGCCAATTTCGACAGACTGAGCAAGTGCTAATTTCTATCATCTGTGTGTTTAAATTTGAGCATATATACGGGTGTTGTTTAACGTTTTCCTTTTGTCTTATTTTCTTGGAGGGGCAGAAGGCGCTGTTGTTTTGTGTGTTATCCTAATTATTCTATGTTGCTGCATTTGATACTTTGCTTACCCTTTAGCACAATAGCTGCTTTTTTTTAACTTTGAATGTCCATTTTGCAATTTTGAAGTCAATGTTCATGCTATGTTATTGTGTATGTGGCCATATTGTTTGATTGCAAAAATTGGTCAAAATTACATGATGGTTTGATAAGTATTTTTGAAAGCAATATGTTTTTAGGCCATTTTTGAACTATTTTGGCTTGGAAGTGTGAGTTTACTTGTGTTTTGTTTGTTCTTTTTAATTTTTTTATCATGAAAATTTAGTGATGTGTGTGTGTGTTTTTATGTGTTTTTATATTTTATTGTGACCTTTTAGCAAATGTTTCTTTTGAACAAAGTTGTTTGTAAAATGTTGTCTTTTTTTGGGGGGGGTTGTTATGTGATCTCCTTTCCAATCTCCCAGGACATACAGTTTAAAAAGTCAATTGTGATTGTTTTTAAGCTGTTCCTTTCTCTAACTTTCTCTAAATTGTTTGAAAGGCTAAAAACAGCACAATTGTCTTGTTAAAACTCAGTTGTTTGATGCGCATAGTTGTGCGCCAAACTTCAGGAGCATGTAACTCATAGTAGTGCACCAGTACACTCCAGTATTTAGGAGCATTAAGTTAAGCAACAACACAACATCTGTTCATTTCTAAGAGTGTGAGACCCTGCTTGTGAACTTGGCAATCAATGTGCTATGATGTTGTGCTTGGCAACCTGGACCTCCTTCCATCACCATCAGGTGTGTTAGAATGAGTATGGAACTCAGCTGGACAACTAATTCACAACCAGTTTGGACAACAAGTGGAAGTGTGTATGTATACAATAGTGCTAAGATCAGGCAGCACAGCACAATGACAACAAACCTATAACACAACTACAAATGAACATTGGAGTTGTGTGGCGGCAAATCAACATGAGTGCAAATGCCAGACTATTAAAGAAAAAAGAAATAAAAACGTTGACAATTTATTCAGAAAAGGACTATATTCATAATACATTCAAATACCAATATGTGACAATGGGACAAAGGCAACGGGGGGAGGGGGTGGGGGGTGGGAATGAGCAGGTGAGATTGAGCTATCACACATACACACAAGTGAAATCACTAAATGTTCCTTAATACATGTATGATAACATGTTTGCCTGTAATCCTTTACTAAAATATTTGATTTCTCTAAAGCCAAACTAGAATGAACTTTTAGTTTATTCACAAATGTTTGTTCACATATTTTTTTACAGTCATACTATTGTGTGATGACATATTAGAAATTGCTACTTAGTATATATCCCGCTTATAGAAATTAGTTTGCAGTGTTGCAACCAAAAGCAAAATGATCAAAACAACAAGTGCAACAAATGTAACTATTAATGAAGCAAGTTTGTCATTGAGTAGAAAGTAACATAAAAAAGAAGCACTTACAGAAAAAAACATGAAGCATTAAAGATTCAAACTGACCTGTAAAATGGACTGGGGACACGCACAGAACAGGGCGCTGGTGTGCGAAAATCAATTGCTATCACCTCACCATTGAGTTTAACATCTCCTCCTGAATCGCGCAACTGAAAATTAATCACCTTAATTGTCGTATTTGAGATCTTTGCTGATTTTTGAGGAATCCAGCAAGCGAGATCACTGAAACTCGCCCCCGACTTGCGGTAATAGAGCTTGTCGACTGGCACGTATGTGCGCACGCGCATTCCATTAATAAATCAGGGCCATGGTCTTGGGAGGCTAGTTGAGCTGTCCCAGCATTCTGTTTCCCCCTCACATCTTAAACATGAAAACAATGGCATTTGAAGTGCAATAGGCTTACCATAGAGATACTTGTATCAAAACCAGCAAATAAGCAAAATCACAACAGAGACACAAGTACTGAATTGTCACAATCAGAAAACACTGAAAAGAGACACAATCAGTACCATATTAACACCTACACAAACACATCTGCAAAGAAATAATTACTGTAATAATAAATAAACTATATTATAATTACTATATGCCTGTAGAGAGAAAGTACAGGACTGACACATCTAGAAAAATGTCCTAGAGCAGCACACTACAGACAAAAATAAAATAATATACATGGAGATGGAATCAGCACCATACAGTCAGCCCAGCAGACAAGGAAAGGTTTTTGGTGGTGGCAGGTATTAGGTGGAGGTAAATTAGGGAAGTGGGGGAAAGTTAAAGTTATTTGAGAACAAAAGGAGGAGTTTTATGGAAAAATTACAAACATATCAAGAACCACAAAAAATACAGAACAACATTACTACAAAAAATAACAAAGCAAATTAACCATGTCATGCCCTGTAATGTACACAAACATATAGATGGTGCCAGCGAACATAACAAACAAAAAGGCAAAGTTTTCCCAAACTATAAAATGTATCTATCCAAATCATTTTGATAAGTACCACCCTGAGTAATAATACAGTAATAAGACATCCAGTTGCTGTAAGGGTCTGAGCAAGGCAAATTCAATAAGTGGGAGAAGGGTAAAACATTAATAGAATATCAGCCAGTGGAGAAGGAAGCCTCCTAATGTCAGACCAATACTGAGCAATGCTTAGGTCCAAAATATATAAAATAATGTGCCTACCTGGGTGACAACTCTCCATAATAAAATTCAAATGACTGAAATGATAAAAGATCACCTACAATTTGTCTTTGGTAAGATACTTGTGCATAAGGACTTTTCTACCATACATTGTACACACTGAACTCTATATAACCTGTCACAAATCCAATGGAAGTTGCCTACCCAATATGGTCTCCCATATGATCATTCATGAATGCTTAAGAAAGGGGCCGGGAGCTCTATTTAATGTCTATATAATAGGCAATTTATGATAGTATGGTGTGTGTGGACCTTCCAGTGTGTAGACCTGCCAGCCCAATAGGATTCTATGAGAAGGCTGCAGTCACATTGTTTTGAGAGAGTCTGTGTCTTCCAAATATCTGTAGGACTTGAAAACAGCAAACTTCCTTTCTAAAAACATTGGAAAATAATTTCATAGCTTTAACACCTTCATAGGAATCCTACTTTTACAGTCGCTGCATTGCAAGACAAAGTGCAGACTGTCATTTTTCAGTTGGCCAATGCCATTGTCCAGGTAACTAAGGGCAACGTGTAAACAAACTGACACTGACAGTGGCTATTCCTTACTTGCTATTTAGAGGCGACTCCGAAAGCATCTTTGAGGCTACTGAAAGCGATTTGACTGAGATTTTCTGCAGATTTCTTTTTCTTTTTTAGGTGAATCATCTATATTGGCATCTTATATCATCAGGATGCCAACACGGAGAGGCCGTTCACTGCCCAACATCCATCAAATACCATCTCCAATTGCTCATCGAACAAGATCAAGAGTGACACTCAGAGGCCGAGTATCTGAACATCTTCTGCCTGAAAGACCGACAAGGAGAAGACGTTTTAACACTGACTCCTCACAAAGTGACCCAAGTTGTTCTCCAGTAGGCCGCAGCAATAATTACCATCCGGAACCCCTCAACAACCAGACACCTCCAGCCAACGACCAGCAGATTGAGGATCGGCCAAGCTGCAGCATCTGCTTGGGAGAATATGAACAGGGAGAGCAAACCGAGCAACTCTCCTGTAGACACGAATTCCACCGGGCCTGCATCAGCACATGGATAAGGGAAAGGCCTACCTGTCCCATCTGCCGGACACTTGTTACTGCAATTGTTCCTTCAATTCCTAATGCAATCATTCAGGTATGTAGCATAGCCACATCAGTCTTTTATAAATCAGGTGATAATTGTATTATTTATTTTGATTTGTTTTAAGAATTATTCTAACACAGAATATTCATTTTTTTTCCCCAGGACATTGGCATTCAAGGTTTGTGGCGAGTTACCATCTGGTGTGAAGAACTGCAACGAGATCTGTCATTTGTCGTCCGTGCCGAAATCCTGAATTCACAGACAAGGATTTTTTTCTTTACAGATGAAAATGACGATCTTTATATTCAGCTGGCACCAACGCTAAGTATCCGGATAGCCAATTTACGGTCATAGGAACGTCAGAGCACTCGCCAGCAGGAGATCAGAGGAAGAGGATGCGGCCTGGGATCCAACAGGAAGGACACCAGGGGACAAAGATGAGGACTTCCACTAGGTACAGCTTTTGCTAAAGAGAAGGAGGGCACTTTCTTTTTACCCCCTTCCTTTTCTCAAACTAAATTCCATGGGGACAGCAGAATCGGCCAAGTTAGGAGAGGGGTTAAGGAGAGGGGCACACACTCATTTCCTGTCAATGAAATATTCATTGAGCCATTGCCACTCCCCAAAACTTAGAGTAACTTTTAGTAGTTACATATAACTACTAAAAGACTTTTACCTCTAAAACAATGGAGACACACATGAATCATACACTGAAAGACATGCACTAATTTACAATAAGACGGACAGATGCCCAGACATACACCAGCTGATAGACATGTACGCTAGTGAGAAGTACACAGATGGAGAAACAAATTAGCATAGAGTAGGTTACACACACATATACACACATTAACCGCTCTAGCAGTCTAATTCCTTCCAAATTTCCATGCAAAAAGAGGTACAATTTTTTGGCATGGAAATTTATTTTTCATTGAAGGCTGTAATTCATAGGCATAACTCACTGATATTTATTAAATGTAATAAATTTAATAATAAACTTAAAATAAATAAGAAAACACAAAAATCTGTTAAAAAAAAAAATTTAAACATGTCATGTAACTGTTCAGTAGCATATAAAATATATATATATATATAATTATATATATATATTATATGAATAATTCTTTGTATTAGACTCAATACAGCTATTTTGTATTGAATACAATACAAAATGATTTGAATCTCCTGCCGCTAAGTCCCGGCCACACCAATGCATGTACTGACATCATCGGGAAACCCCAGAGATCGAATCTGCACATCGCAGCTGTAAATCGGTGGAGGCAGACGTGTTCCCAGGACCTGCAAGAACCAGCAGGATGCCGGGGGACAACGACAGAACAAGGTAAGTGGGTTTTTAACCTGCTTTTAGGTACCCCGGGATTACCACTTTTTGCAAGTAAAATCGAGCCTGAGTCAGGCTCAGGATTACTGATGGGGGGGGGGGGGACAAACATATATACACACACATAAACACATGCACAACCCACAAATATAAAAACACACACGTACATACACACACACCTAGTTACTAGATGAGGTCTAAAACGAACATATATCCAACATTGGAGGAACGATGACTAGCATCAAGTAGGGTAGCTGCTGCAAGTGACACCTCTGGTCAGAATAAATGGGATGTGATATTGAGATGTCGTACGGTGCAGAATCATTGGCCATATCAGCCTGTCCTAACAGCGTCTCCTGTGCTTATGGAATATAAAATGTTGTATGTTTAAAACAAGAACAAAACTGGGCCCCTATTTTCTTTGGCAAGGCAGATTCCATAGGATCTTTTATGACTAGGAGGGGAGGTCAGCAGGCTTGTTGCCCCATATCTTATTTAAGATGGTCCCAAGCCTATTTAATGTTATACTTTTACCATTACCAGAACTTTTTTTTGTTTTTTGAACATTAAGGAAAGTGAATAAGCACTACACTTTAGGACATGGGGGAGTGGGCAGGTTCTGGCATTATGACGTCACTCTGGGGGAAGTTTCATGACACACGGCTCCCCGCGCATTCCCGAGTAAATTTAGTGATCCGTGATGTCCAAAAGGTTGGGGACCACTAATTTAGGCCATGTCTCATTGTTTACATTGTTTAAAAATATAACTGCTTCGTGACTCCTTATCCATTCCTATTATCCGCTCCAAGATGACCCAATCTCATTCACTATTAGCACGATATGGATTGCAAGCACTGTCCATGTTTTTATTATGTGTTGTTTAGGAAGCCAAAATGTCCACATACATTCTCCTTTGAGGCCCTATTTAACCTCCCCAGTGATAACCCTGAGTTTGGCCCTGGGAAATAAAAAGATGCTGAGAGCAGTAACCCCGGAGCCACACTCGGAGTAACTAAAAAAGGGAAAAACAATGATAAATAGAGCCTTACCTGGTCCACCGGCATTGCTTCTGGTTAAAAGAGGAACCCACCTTTATGTGCTTCCCCTACTAAGCTGCGCTGAGTAAGTCAATATATATAATGGGCAAAGATCTAAAATGCCATTCAAACCTGCAGAAACATCCTGAAGGGATGGAAAAGCAAGAAAATGTTTGGCACAAAGTGGATTTACCCCTAGTTTGATATACTAGTACTATTTGTTTTGTGTAAACACCTAAATAATGCATACACTCCACTATTTGAGCATTAGGTTAAGCAACTACACAAAATCTGTTCATTTTTAAGAGTGCCTGACCCTGCTTGTGAGCTTGGCAATCAATGTTCTTTGATGTTGTGCTTGGCAACCCGGACCTCCTTCCATCACCATCAGGTGTGTTAGAATGAGTATGCAACTCAGCTAGACAACTAATTCACAACCAGTTTGGACAGCAAGTGGAAGTGTGTTTGTATACCACAGTGCTAAGATCAGGCAGCACAGCACAATGACAACAAACCTATAACACTACCACTAATAAACAGAGGAGTTATGTGGCGGCAAATCAACCTATGTGGAAATGGCAGACTATTAAAACAAAAAACAAAAAAAAGTAAAAACGTTCACTTTTTAATCAGAAAAGGACTATATACATAATAGATTCAAACTATGTGACAATCAGACAAAGGCAACCAGGGGGGTCAAGTAGCTCTTTGGAGTGGAAACCATGCAGACATTTGTATTCAAAAAATGACAAAACATTGCTGAAGAATTGCTGAACAACACACACACACAAACCAGTCCAGGTAAAATAGTACTAATGAAAATGCATATGTATTTCTATACATTTAAATGTATTCTGACATACAGACACAAGTGAAATCACTAAATGTTCCTTAATACATGTATTATAAAATGTTTGCCTATAATCCTTTACTAAAATATTTGAATTCTCTAAAGTCAAACTAGAATGAAATTTTAATCAGGTGACAAATGTTTGTTCACATATTTTTTTACAGTCATACTATTGTGTGATGACATATTAGAAATTGCTACTTAGTATATATCCCGCTTATAGAAATTAGTTTGCAGTGTTGCAACCAAAAGCAAAATGATCAAAACAACAAGTGCACCAAATGTATCTATAAATGAAGCAAGTTTGTGATTGAGTAGAAAGTATTATAAAAAAGTAGCACACAAAAAAATATGAAGCATTAAAGATTCAAACTGACCTGTAAAATGGACTGGAGATGCACACAGAACAGGGCGCAGGTGTGCGCTAATCAATTGCTACCACCTCATCAATAAGTTTAACATCTCCTCCTGAATCGCGCAGCTGAAAATGTATCGCCTTAGTTGGCGTAGTTGAGATCTTTGCTGATTTTTGCAGGAAACTAGAGTTTACTAGAACTCAGGCCTGACTCACGGTAATAGAGCTTGCCAACTGGCGCATACGTACGCGCATTTCATTGATAAATCAGGGCCAATGACTTCAAAAAGCACTAACAATGAGCACATTAGCATCACGACTGGACCATGGAGCAATGACCTGGAAGATGACCTGGCCTGACGGATCATGTTTTTTTAATCATATGGATGTCCAGGTGTGTATGGCTGTAAGCAGGATGCACTATGGGAGGAAGGCAGTGTAAAAGAATTAACAGCTAGGTGTCAGATACCAAAGGACATATTCAGAGGTCTTGTGAAGTCCATGTTAGGACAAATATGGTGGCACTTTAGAGAGGTTGGATTAGTTCTTTGATCAGTTTAAATAGACTCCAGATTTCAGGATGGATTTTTTTTCTTTTATTTTGATGGTATTATGCAAATTGGTCCTGATTGTAATGAGGTCATAAAAGATATATCAATTATTTTTACCCATGAAGTACACTAAACAAAGAAAACAGATCCAGTTAGTAATGCTTGATACTTTTTTTAACCCCAAATTCCACCTAGTTACTTTTATTTCCACATGGTGGTAACTCACAAAGAAAGATAAAAGCTCTCTGCAGCACAGCTATGCCGGATCCTTTCACCTAAACACCTTTTATTTCCTATTTTAAAAAGCTAAATCAGGAGAGGGGAAATATTTATACATTATTGATAGGGTGTCCAATTAGGATTATTCGATTTAGGCCTGACAGTAGCATTATGGATCTATCCATAGGGTTTGTATGATATAGCCCAATCTGTCATTTTATTATAAAAAAAAATGTGTAACTAAAGGTATTTTGGTAAGCTTTTGATAGAGGGGAACAGCCTGCAACTCTTTTTTGTATTGCTGTCAAAATTCTCTTTAGGGAAATTTTCCTTCTTCTATTCAAGTGACATCCTGTGTATTGTTGTAAGCTGAATTTCCTCATTCCCCCCTTTAGCATGCTTGTTCATGAAATAGCTGTAGATAACGTACAAGGGACTGATGACAGTTCCATTGGCTTCCATTTTAGACCCCTGGTAAACTGCAGTTGTTTGCCTAGGGCTCAGCTGCAGTCCCAACCTTTCTAATGTGGTTGTGGTAGTGGTTGGGGGCCTTTTTTTGCATGTGGTTGCAGCCTTTACTGTTAAAGATGGCGCCACAGTTTTGAAAAGTGGCATGTTAATTTTTCCTGTGGTGGTTCTGTTCTGAAGATCTGTGCTGCACCACGGCCACATGGAAATCTGCTGCAGTTTGACCCGGCGGGTCACTAAAAAGATTTAGCCCCACATTGGCCATGTCTGGCATTTCCAGCACTCGCCCTCAGCTGTACTTTTCCTTGCTATGCCAAGGCATGGACTTGAATGGTTGGATTTTCATAGAAGAATATTGTTATTAATATTGTTACCATGTGCAAAAACGTTACCATTGAAATTTAACTCAGAAGGCTACAAATAGAGAAAGTGGCATAAGTTTTTTTCTTAAAAAAAATAAAAAAAAGAATCTTCTGCCTCTTTCTCTATTATAAGCTTGTTCCAGATTGAATGTGAAGCAAAACCTCTTTGTTTCCATATGAAAAGGGTTTAAATCTAATGAGAAGGAAAAATTTCCTCGATTTTTTAAATAAATTTTAAGGTTGACACCCCTGCTCTAATATACATATATATGTTTCAGGGACATTTACTATTTAGGCTGTGTATCTCAGATGCACTCTTCTTTTAGCTGAAAATTCTGTATATCAATTTACAACAAAATAATGGCAGCATCCTTTTTCATGCTTGAAAAATTGCTTGTTCACATTATTAGTTTTGCAGCAGTTGGGAAAGGAGTTTTCCAGCAGTTCATCAGAAAATGATTAACAAAACTTTTGTGAAGAAGCAGACAAACAAAGGACATGTTTCCATTACCTATATTTATTTCTGAAAACCACAACCACAATGCTGGGAAACAGCTCCTATAGCGTGTTTTCTAATTATGATTAAGTTGTTGTAAAGAAACTACAGGATGTCAGCAGGACTGAGATGCAAAAGTATTTTTTTTTAGTTTACTCCAGTGTCGATTTTGATTTATTATTTTTAGAAAGGAGGTTTTTTTTACCTCCCTTGCAGAATGATTATTTTAGTATTTTTAAATTTCAAAGCGGTACATTTGACATTTAAAAATACTTTCCCGCCGGTCCTGCCCCCCAGCATACGCCGAACGAACGCACACCTGTCCCATGTTCGCCCAGCATCTGCATCGCCTGGCCTAGCGTCACCAACGTTCACACGCCGGGCATCGCCAAGGGGACGCAGATGTCAGGCCGGCATCGCTGGAGAATGCTGTGGGCTTGTGGGGATCAGATAGCCCTCAATTCCACCCCTAGTTTGGCTTGGGGTTATCGCTTTTTGGAATTAAATTTAACCCCAAGCCACATTTGGGATTACCGCCAGGGGAGTTAAAGTGGAACTAAAGTAAAAATAAAAAAAATTACACCAGCCTTTACTTGCTTAGATCCATCGATCCCCCTGGAGCTGACTTACATATAGAAATATAACATTCAAGAAAGTTTAAATCTTCATCCTTTAATATTTCAAATTTTATATAACCCTTCACCAACCCCTAGGGGAATCACACAATACTATATCTGAATAAACACATCTAATTTTACTAAAACAACCCAAATGTCTAAATGGGAAGCTGAACTTGGGGTTTCCCTATACCGACCTTTATTATTATTATTATTATTATTATTATTAATAAACAGGATTTATATAGCGCCAACATATTACGCATCGCTGTACGCCTGAAGACAAGCTATTTTAATTACCCAGAAAGCATCACATTGCTGTAATGCGCCTGGGCACACAAACCACAACCAACTCCAGATATCCTTCAATCAAGCTTTATTCAATGTCATAAAGCACGACAAGGGTTAAGTCCAAACAAGCAAAGTACAAGAGGGTAAGGCAAAGACAGGTCAAGAACAATCCGAGGTCAGGGCAGGCAGCAGGCAGAATGGTCAGGTTCAGACCAGGTCGCTAAGGAGATGACAAAAGGAGATAAACTTAAACCAACACAAGGACGCACCCAAGCACACTGTGTTCACAGAGGCTTATAGCGGACAATGGTGTACAGAACAGGCTCTCCTTAAATGGCCAGAGTGACCAATGACCTTGCACCACCTGGCGCCGTCTGATAGGAGACTAACTGAATCCCTTCAAACTGACTATGTCCCGCCCTGCGGCGATGCAGCCAAATGCCACACCCTCGGGGGCTACAAGAGGGACACATGGTAGCACGCGCACCTCTTCCCACAGCACTCCTAGGGTGTGCACTACTTTGCACATGCAAAGGAGTGCTGAGAGCGGGAGATTCAGTAACCACGTCCGATGGGATGCAAGGGATGCCGCCTGGCTGAACAGTAGTTTGGCCAGGACGGATCCCTCCGCCTGCAGAGAGAGACACGCTGCGAGCAGAGCAGCAGCCTCGGCCATGCTGCCTGCTACAGCGGCGTCTCCCTCTGCGGCTGAGATCCCCAGGGACGCCGCGGGCTCGCAAGACAGGTAAGTTCCTTACAATTGCACAGATCATTGGAAACTGTGCCAGAAAATCTTACATAGATGGTATTATATTCCTTTTAAGTTCTCCTGGATTTCCTCCAGCAACTCACCTCTTTGCTGAAGTAATGTGGAAATATAACTTTATCACACATTCTGTGGTACTGCAAGTCACTTAGATCATAATGACACTCTGTCACTAAAATTATTGATGAGTTGACATCTGTCTCCTTGCCTCAAACTCCTCAACTTGCCTTATGCACATAAACTTATATTCGTTACCACCTTCCGAAAGAACACCAGTGACAGACCTCCTAATATTTCTGAAACAGTAGCAACTTTCAATCCAAACTGATCCTTCATACATGTTTGCCTCAAAACAAAATACAATGGATATTAATGTTATCTTCATATGAATATCACTATTAATCTACTATTGTCATACTTAACCCTTTTTTTCCTCCACCCCCATTCCCCCTTGTCTGACTTCTCCTTTATTTCTCCAATATCTCTCATTATAGAACCCTTCTATGTTAAATTGAACATACATTTTTCAATATGTACAATTAAACATACTTTTTTCTTTTTACCTAGAAAATGTTCTAATATGACAGGCCAGCTTATTGATTTTGTCTACAACCTGTTTACTGTATGTTCTTTCCTTGATTCTCAGTTGACTTAAGTTTTGCTTAGGAATATACATACATATGATAGTTATGCTTGACCCCAGGACTTCCAGAGTTTTGCATAATTTGACAACAGGTTTTACTTCCCAGCAATAACTGCATCAATTGCTTTAAGGACTCAATTTAAAGCTAACATATGGAGCTCTAATACAATTTGACCTTGTGGGTTGACCATACTTACTTTCACCAATGTATAATGTAGTATAAATCCTTAAAACATTTACCCGGATGTTCTCCACATATGTCCAGCTCCTTTAATATCTTGGTACAAACCACATGGTCAAAGTAAGTCCCGCCGTTTATATATAACTTGATAAATTGCTAAATTATGTGGGACCATTTTTTTAAAATCTTAATGTATAGAAAAATTTGGTTATGTACTACTAAAGATATGTGTATACAATTATACTGCCTTTGATCATTACTCATGCCCTTTTGCCAGTAATATTGTATCTGATGGACTGTGTAATTTATTTATAATTATGTAACTATATAATGATGTAAATTCTATATAATACATATACTCATCCTTATGATATTTATAATTATCATTTATTTTTTGTACCAGTACCACATATGTATGTGTTCTCTATCCCCTGAGGAAGGCTTTATAGGCGAAACACGTCCGTAAATAAAAAGACAAATGATCATTTTGTGCATGTGATGATACCTTATATGTTTACAAAAATACAGAAAATAAATAAATGTTTGTATTAGGAGCACTATGTCTAGAGCGTGAACTAGCATAGTATATCTCTGTTAGAATTCAGCTTTTCTTTATCAGTAGATGTTACCTTTAAACATTTGAATAAAATAGTTTTTAAAAAAAAAAAAAAACATACTGCCAAAAAAGCCTACTTTCTCTTTCACTTATTATCAGTTTAACCTCAGGCTTGGCAGATATACAATCATCTAGGATCTCTACAGTGAACAACCCATACTTCCCATAACAATATGCTTAGTGACAACTTGTTCAATACTTTTGAATATAAATTGTACTGTTAGAGTTCCTTTAGTATAATTTGTGACACTATTGTGCTTTTATAGGGATACCTATGGGGTCTCTCCCCCCCCTTCACTTGCAATAGGATCGTCTGCCTTCCATAGTCCGTGAATCCGCCAGGACGACGGACGACAGGCCCTTTTCACACACAATATTATCGCCCGATATCAGCCCTGAGTCGAATATCAGACGAGAACCATTGCATATGTGTACCTAGTCAAAGTCAGTTCTGCACAGGAGCACCTTGTTGGCCACCCAACATCAGTGGCCAAACAGTGTACTGCAGTCCCTGTATTGAAAATGCGCTCTGAAATGCATGCTGGAAATCTGAAAGAACCGGATTAACGATGGCCCGATTTTCGATTGTCAACTGTATATCATTTTTTTTTTTATTATTTAGCAGAACACAAATGCCTATATACAAATCTTCTGTGGCAATGTGCAGTTATGTTTGGTCATTTTGTTGGAATGCTTTTATTTTCACCTTCTCAAGATTTAAGGTTTAGGATTTTAGATTAAATGTGTTTATTTTTTGTGTTAATTTTAACTTTTTTCCATGTGAGCTGGAAGGGGTTTCTCCATACACACATCTGTCCTGTTTTTCTGGCAGCATTTGGGCATCCATGTGTACCTGGCTCTACTAGTCTACTATAATAGGAGTCCTCACCTCCTATATCACTGTCTGTATTAGTCTGTCATTTGCAATCCCTATTTAATCTGCAGCGCTGTCTAATATGTTGGCACTATATAAATCCTGTTTATTAATAATAATAATAATAATATTTAATAATAAAATAGTGGTGTGGTGGTATAGATTGTCCTTGGAAATACTGCAGATGTCTCTTGAACAAATGTGTATGTCGCTTTTCCGGCCACAGACTATGACAGAGAAACAGTTAGCACAGATTTGTTGTGGTTTGTCTTTGTTTACATTTTTATTTGTGTGTGTGTGTTTTTTTTTTTCCCTAATAAAAAGTTTTGATGTATGGGGTGCACAAAAGGGATATTAAAAAAAGCTTTTAAAGTGTTAGCTGCCATTTATCCACATGGTCAGCTGAGGCCTAATAAGTAAGTATTGCCCCACGTCCCTTATTTTGCACAGTACACCCAAACCAAATAAAAATATCACCATATCAAACTGCTAAAATATGTGACTACTATATCACTGTGGTGGTATAAACAAAATGGGAGCGCAGAGACCCCTGTGACACTCATGTCACCCATCCCAGGAGGCTTCAGGCTGCCCAAGGGTGTTTTTCTTGTTATTTGGGGCAAACATGCTGATCTCTTGCATGTGTGAGATCAGCATGTTGTGGAAATTCTGTGCAAAACTTTTAAAACATTGTGAGGGAGAAAATTGCTAAAGAAATTAAAGCTGGGTGAGTTGCTGGCCCTTTTCATGAGCCACCATTTTAAGATTTTAGGTTGTCCCGTTACTAAAAATGAGCCAAATTCTTTCAGATCAATTCATCATTTATACCTTCCTATGGGCTCTTCTTTGAAGGTAAGATTGATGACCAGCTAACATTTTTCCTTAGACGTTATGCTTCCTTAGACGATATGCTAGAGATGCTTTGTCTGCTGGGAAAAGGAGTTCTGCTGGCAAAAGCAGACATAAAATCTGCATCCAGGTTATTGCCAATTTGTCCTGAAGCCTACAACTCTCTTGGGTATTCTTTGTGATGTTTTTAATTTTTATGATAAATCTTTGCCAATGGACTGTTCTTTATCATGTTTTTATTTTGAGTTTTTTTTTCTTTCTTTTTGAAGTGATTAGTGGTTTATCAATCTGGGCAGAAGTCAATAATACACTTGATGATTTTTGTTTATGGGCCCTAAGGAGCTTTTTGTCAGTATGTAACTATTTAGGTGTACCCCTAGCATTGGAAAAATGGTAATACCTTTTTGTTTGAAATTTCTGGGTATTAATATAAGTTCAGAATTATTGGAATTCAGGCTTTCAGCTGCAAAAATCAAAATAAATCTTTGATCTCATCTGCAGGCTTATAAGGAAAAAGAAGCTCTTGTTGAAAGAGTTGAGGTCCCTTCATAGTTCATTAGCAATTTCTATTTGGGGCAAGTATTGTAGTAATAGGAGAATCCTTTTGCAGTCATACAATAAAGGGGTAATTTTTGCAGTTAATTGTCTGTGGTAGAAATCCCCTCCAGTAGTTACTCTGATTAGACATCTGGTTATTTTATGTCTTGGTTATATTGTTTAGTTAAATGCCAAATATGTGCCCGGTTAATCAAACACGGATGCTTTGTCGCATCTACGGATCTTTTCAGAAAGCTGGAACCAAATACAGACCAGGAAGATTTCCAATGCCCCCTCTACCCATGGGATTTAATTTAAATGTTATTGCACAAAATATTAAATGTTCTTTAAATCAGTAGCATGGTCTGCATATTCAGCCACATGGGTTGAGTGGTGTAATTTCCTAACCATTTCAGGCTTATCCTGGTATCCATTCTACAAAACCATTAGCTCTAGCTTTTACTATGATAATTCAGAAATCCTATTCTTATTCCAATATTGGTAAAACATTGGCAGGCGTTTGTTTCCTTCTCAGGTTGTTTATTATCCCTCCATGTAGCAGTGTTTTCACAGTCAAATGTTAAAGAAATTAAAAAACTACTGGTATTCCGGATTTTAGCCACTCTTCACTCTTCAGTGTCAGTGTGCAATTCTGCTTATGAAGCCCTGCTTTATCAGTCTGCTTGTTTTAGCCTTTTTCAGTGTTCTGTGAATTTCTGAATTGGTAGCTCAGAATAAGAAGCATTTTTCAGGTTTAAAGTTTTCTGATGTCAATTGTCTTGAAGATTTGTTCACATTTTTGCCAGAAGATCAAAAACTGATGGGGAAGGCAGGGGGAGGGCATATCTTATTATAAAGACTTGTAGGGGTCTGCCTTTTTCTATCTGCTTGCTGAAGTGTAACTTTGTAAATAGCAAATAAAGTTGTTGAAGTTTCCCTGCCCCTGATAGTGGCCTGGGAAACCCCATCAGGATATAGAGAAATGCAGGAGGTACAGGGACAGAGATGAGAACATGTGCTCAGCCAGGATAGGTGCCTGCATCCCTCCCAGAACACACTGACTGCCTTGTCTGTGTGTAGTGCATTAATATAATAATCCCCTCTGTATTATTGGGGTATATATGAGATCTTATCAGAGATCACTTTGGGATATCCCTACTGTCAGTGTATCAGCTATATACACAAATATATATTAGCTCTGCCCTTTTCAGTTATCTTTGCTGATCTGCACCCTCTGTCTAGTTACATCTAGCATAGGTTAGGCATCCGATGGCCCATAGGTAGCAGAGGTCCGGTTGCATTGGCAGATTAGTGTGATTGCTAGGGTCTAAGTGGTAGCGCAGACAGATTGTTCCTGAACTCCAGAAACTTTGCCTGCATTCCTGCAATACAGGATCACAGCATACACAGCCCAATTGTAGGTTGGAGGATTTCCCTGCTGCTGTTTTGAGGATCATCCCATCAGGACATCTTTACTACAATCAACTCCAGAGGCCTCTGCAACTCATCCTGATACTGATCAGTACTGGAGGTATTTGTGGTAATAGACTGTATATATACCCGGGTATATCTGTGCACAATTCTTCTCAGGACTCTGCTATGTGCTTGTTACGTATATTCATTGCTGTTTATTGATGGTAAATATTGTTATTACTGTTTTGAGATATAAAGCTTACAAATACTCCAACCTGTGTGTTCATTTAGCTGCAATGGTTAATGTTGTATGCTGGGTGTAGTGGTTCCTCAGATGTTTTATATTGCTATCCTCACTCTTCCATATAGCGAAGGCTCAGGATCCTCTTTGTTACCTACAGGTTAGCGCCATAGCTTGTTTTGTGGGAGCCATTTACATGACCCCCCCCATAACAGGGCTACAGACTTTTCCTAGCTTCTTTCTTTGTCCAGTGCAAAGTTTAAAACCATTTTCACAAGTTTGGTCTCAAGTGGCAGGCAATTTAATTTCTCATTTGGATAGCTCTCCTTTTTCTGTTTTTCAATTTAACAGAGTGCTCAAAAAATGTCTTGAGTACGCTGGTCTGTATGGTTTAGGTTTTTCTTCACGTTTATTTAGAATTGGTGCAGCCACAGAGGCTGCAAAGCTGGGTTTAGATCAGAGTATTATTAAAAGTTTGGATCGTTGGGAGTCAGACAGATTTAAAATTTATAACAAACTTAATTTATCTATTTAATTTTAGTTAATCGAGTTTGTGTTTGGATTCTGAGTCAGTTTCATTTTCTAGGCGCACAGACATGCTCCAAGAAGAAAGTTTCTTGTGGCCTGAGAGGGTCAAGGTGGCATGAGGTGGTGTAAACTATCTCTTAACTTATTGGCAATGTATAGAATTTGGCCTGCTCCTAATATTGCATTAGTAATACATTTACATGTTTACTAATACATTTATAGGTGGCTTTGATATTTGAAAACCCAACACTGTTGAATTTGTTTTTAGAATATAAAGGGATAATATTTATTTTTAGATGTATTCATCACACACAATTCTTGTTTTTTCTTAGGTAATTCCAAGATTATTTTGGTTGTTGGCTCCTTTGCTACATCCTCTTGAGAAAATTAAGAAGCAAAATAACAAAGCTATAGAAACATTTATGCCTTCTCTTGGTGGATTTTCCTTGGAAGGAGAAGTTCGGGGTATTTACAGGCATGATGGTATTCACCTTTCAGACATTTGTCTCATAATAAATCTTGCATAGAGCAGAATGCAGTTTTGATGGGTGCCAGGCTTTCTTGGTTCAAGCCTGGCTTGTAGGGACTTATTTGTAAATCTGGTTCTGCAGTTGTATGCTTGGGCTTTTTTGACCAAGCATTTGTTATTCATTGATGGTTGGAAAGTTCCAAAATAGTTTTGTTATATTATTGTGTTGCTAATAACTTGTATGCTTTATTAACCAATAATGAATGCAATGGCCTGCATTATTCCATTTCCATGGTCACTTGTTTTATTTCTATTAGTATATTGTTTTTTATGCTTTTGGTTATGGGGGTGTCATTTGCATTTTCATGCATGCTAACAAATCTATCATAACTTCACACAAGCAAGCATCACTTTCGGCTGACTCTTCTTTTCTTTCTAAATCAGCCCTAAAGACAGATGTTAAATTGTTTTTTAAATATTGATTAAGGAAAAGCTAGAACCTCAGATTTTTATTATTGGTCAAATCTCTCCAAATTAATGGAGACCCAGATAAATGTAAAGCCTGACAGGTGGTTTTCACCTTTCCCCATTTTATTTAAAATAAAAAAAAATTATTACTTTTTACAACCAGTTGAATTTTTAGACATCAAATGTTAACAGTTACTATTATCAAATGGTTGCACATAGTTTCTGAGACCATTTATCTTTTTAAATTTGCTTGAATACATTCCTGGCATGTCACAATACACAATATACAGGATTTATTTTTCAGTACTCATGGCCAAATCTGATAGAGACTGTTCACACATCTCACAACAGGTAGACACAAATTCAGGGTGACTTTTTCAATTGTAAAGGTCATTTAAGCTTTAATTTTTCACCTTTCCTCTTATAGAACTGATTAGGTTTTTTGGCTTTAGTTATCCTATCATGGGAACTTTTCTAGGGCTAGGGAGTAATGAAATAGGCAGACAATATTTGCAGGAAATGAAAAATGGAATTAAAAGTGTTTTGATAAATTATTAGATTTTTCACCTGTTATTGGAATAAATAAGAATTTATTTTGCTTTATCTATGCAACCTAAAATACTCACCATTAGAGTATGGATATTTCCTGTTCTCTGAGATGCTGATTTCTAATGATGTTATAGAGGAACATTTGCCCAATCCTAAAACAATTCCGCAGATAAACAAAAGGGTCAGGAGACAGACAATGGTACTGATTGTGATTTTTGTTTCCTTTTCCTTGTAATAAACACAGAGCGAGATACCTTATTTTACAACATAAAGGATTTCATTTGCTGGCTACAATCTAAGGTCCAAAAAAACGACATTTCTGTAATAGCCAATACTTTATTAAATGTATTTTTAAATACAAGCTGTGTATTTATATAGGTTTGATCTGGTATCAGCCTTTTACAGTTAGACTGGAAGATAATGTAGCACCACAAGAAGCCAATTAGTTCTGCTGCAAAGCTGATAGGCTCATCAGTGTTTTATTCACTTTTCAATGGCCGTTGGAAGGAGAAGACATGAAAGTTAATTTACAGCTAAACTTTGGTGAAAAAAATTTTTGACCCCTGCAGAGGTTCCATCCTTCTACTGCAAGATCCAATAGCTTGTTTTGTATATAAGATGATTGAACGGGAGTAGAATGTATTACTCATTCAAACAGATGCCAACCAAGTTCATGGACTGCAGCAGAACAGCGACAGCTACAGAAGAAAGTAAAGATAATAGACTTTGTGTAAAAAAAAAAAAGAAAAGAAAAGGTAAATCTTGCTCAAGTTTTATAATCACTAGTAAAAAGGAAAAAAATACAACATATACTACTTTCTTATAGTTCAGCTCTAACTGCTGCAGAGAAAATACAGGTTTTCTACTTTGACAAGGGCTGAATAACCAGAATTACAAATTCTGGTTAAAACTGCTTATTTATGTTCATTTCATCTTTGTATTGGAGATATCTTTAAAAAAAAAAACAAGTGAAGTGGGTATTTGAAACCTGGGCTGTATACAAAAAAAAAAAGTCTTGTACTTATACAGATTAGTAAAATAAGTCTTTACTTGTACTCATACAATTAGTAATTGAAGTTCCTACATGGACCAAGAACTTTACTCCCTAGTGGAATATGACAAACATAGGTGTAAAAGTAAGTTTCTTTACTTGATAAACATTCACAAGTACAAATCTCAACCTGTTTGTCTCAAAAGTCTCAAAAATTCAATCCGGTTTATAGTGTAGAACTGATTTTGTACTGTATTATTCACTCAATTAAATTACATGAAGCATTTAATCAATTAAATAAGGAATTCACAAATAAATCAAAGCTAATTGCATTAATTTCAACAGTGATTTTTTTGCCTCTAAACAGTGAAAGAGGACCCTAGATACATATGTGAATTATGAGCAATTATATAGATTACCAGACAGGGAGAAGCATAAGGTCCTAATAACTTCAAACTGCAGTCATTAATGGTTAAAAAACAACTGTACTTACGTAAGAAACAAAGCACACTTACAGTGTTGGTAATGTGTGGGAGGTGAATTGCTGAAGATGTATGATTGTTAGTTACATGTGTGTATAGAGTCATTTGCAGATCTTGTTATCTGTCACATGTGGTCTCATTAGCAACACTTTTTTTTGTGGATTTTCTACTTCTCTGCTATGAAGGAAGAAGAACACTGCAGGAGTGCACTAAACTCAGACATTTCCAAGCAATTACCCTCCAAACTTAACTTTGATATTAACCCCACTGAGCTTCTAGTCACAACCTGGTCCAAGCATCTGGTGAACGAGGGTGACTAAAGGAATTTGACTCCCATTTAGTTGAAAAAAACCAAGCAATTAGAAAAGCAGCACAAAATATTGAACTTATTTTGAGAATTTGTTACGCAAATGTCCAAAATTTTAAAAATATTATGAAATTTTAATATCCTGACAGATCTATGGATGACAGACAATGAACGTCCACAATAGAAGTGAAGGAAGAAGAGCATAGTGGGGATGCCACTTGTTCGTTCTTCCCCCTTCTATCTCAATTGGACAGAACAGTGCAGTGTGTACAGTGCTCATTCATTAATAATTGGACGTGTGTATTCAGCCTAAGGCTACGTACACACGTGCAATGGTTCTCATCCGTTAATATGCTCAGGGCTGATATTGGAAGAGAATCTGGTGTGTTTACAGTGCTCATTGTCCATTGTCTGAACGACCATCCTGGCGGATCCATGGACGATGGACAACGAACAATCATAATAGAAGTGAATGGGAGAAAGCGCAGGGGGGTGCGCTTAATTGTTCCCCACCTCCCCTATCCATAGAACAGAACGGTGCTGTCATGCATTGTGCTGTCACGACAATTATTGCACGTGTGTATGTAGCCTAAGAAGCAGTATACTTTCACTCCTTAATCCCTGTTTGAAAATATGTATTCAGTTTATGTGTTTATACAGAGTAACACAAAGCCTCTAGGTAGAAGCCATTTATTTCCTTTTATAGGTCTGCAATTTAGGGTTTATGTCCCTCCATCTGCATAGTAGCTGGATTGTGCACTGCTTCAAAGACATATTGTTTTGATGAGGTGGTTAGAGGTAATAAACTCCCAATGTACCAGACAATCAGATTCAGGTTCTGTGCAGCAGGTAATGTCTGATGTATGTGCAGGGTTTTACAAAGTTCCAGACATCAATCCCGGCAATGCTTTGTCATATTAGGAAATGGTACACAGCCCTTCTCTATGTATGCCTGTTTATGGCTCAATAACATGTGATGCGCTTGTAATTTATACAGCCATAATTCTATTTACAGACATTTATTCTGTGAAAAAGGACATCAAAGACAGCTAAGTATTGTGAAACATTCATCGTTCTGTTTCCCTCCTGCAGACCCTATTGGGAATGAATGGGGGCTGCAGTGAGCGATACTAGTACGCCTTCAGCTGTCACATGAGCAGACGTTGTTTCTTTTTGAACCAGTTCTGCCATGCGTGTGTCCAAGTGGTTCACTAGGTGCCAGCCTTAAGAAGCTATACAAAATTGTGCAACAAATAAGCAGTTGTGAACCTGGCCAAAATGTACATTAGTAAAATTCATAGATTTACCACTAATAAAATTGTAAATACATATACATCAAGATATATATGAATTCAAAAACACTCATACGCAGGTTAAATTTGAAAAAAAGAATCCTTATTAAAGTGAAGAAATTTAAATAAAAAAGTTAATATAAGGTAAGCCTGTCCCCCTGTAATGCTTAGTTGACAATTAGTTTACAATCAGTGATTTGTTGACTGATAAATGGATTCCCAATGTATTTCTCAGTTTCCCACTTCTTTCGGGGAGTATATCAGTAAGCTGGGGATTTTTAGTTGAATAGAACAAGAATAATCATGTAACCATATTTGTGAATTAGTCAGCCATAGGCTGAGAAATCACTGATTGTAAACAATGTTCAACTACTGATTTTGTGTAGATGTATTATGTTTATGTTTACATTTTATGTAAATGTTTTATATTTTATTGAAGTTATAATAAAAATATCATGTTTTTCCTATACCCTTGCCACTAAAATCCATTCCTTTCAATCTCACAATTAAATCTGTATTACAATGCTCTTCAGCCTTTTGTTTTTTGTTGTTTTGTAACTTTTAGGGTTGTGGCAAACCTGTAATGATTGCTTGACTATTTGTCTATCTTTTCTATCATGTCACATTGATATATTCTGCAATGAATAAATCAAGTATAACTCACTCAGCGTTGATAAACTTTCTTTATTTGGGCATAAATGAGCTGAATTACAGCAAAAGTAACTCCTACAGTTTTTCGCAAACACATCAGATACAGCTTTCACAGCATTAATTAGAAGCAAGTATGTAATGTACAGATGTATTACTAAGCCCACTCTGATTCCTTTTTCAGATAATTAATTTTAACATGGGAATCATAAAGAAAGAATAACAACCAACAACAGAATGTAGAAAAAAGAGAAGAGAAAAAATTACTGCAAAAAAACCCTGTGCTGGATAAAAAGACTGTTAGGAGATAATGCAAACCTCATCGATCATTATTAGTAAATATTTCACTTGTAAGTTCTCATCCATAATCTATTATACTATATTCTATTTTGGAAATCTGTCTAGACATTTGAGGGTTTGTGAGCTCTTCTATATTTCTCATCATTTTGTTGAACCAAACTGTTAAGTATAACTCAAGGTGCACACTCAGATATCCTTTACATGCTGTTCTGGATGTTTTCCTGAGAGCCCAGCCTTTAGGTTAAATACTGCTCATAGTATGCCCAGAGTTCTTCTTTATTTGAACAGAGCTTTGTTATTTCTCATTTGAGAAGGAATGGGCTTTTAGCTGCATTTAACAGTTGATTATTTTTCCAAATAGAATGTTTGATCAAATGGAAGAGCATATGGATGATGGACGTTGGACAATGTGAATATTGGATCTTCTCTGGACAACAGACAGGCTTTCATCTCTCTTGGTGCGAATTTCTTTGTAAAGTCTTTATGCAGACATGTACCTGTAAATAATTTTTAATACTTATTCAGGATTCAGGGAACTTGGGCTAATATGTCCTTATGAACCAAAGAACTATGACCTGAGGGGATCATAGGGACTCTAATAGACCCTCTACAAATGCCACTCGTGTTTTGTTTATTTTTTAATGTACATCTTCCAGGTCAAGCTGAACAGGAGATGCAGATCACATCTGTGTATCCAGAACTACGCTTCTCATGATTCATAAGAATGTATACAATAGGAAAGAAATGAATGACATGAAAGCCAGAAAATCAATGAAAGGGCACAGTGTGGATCAGACGAACAAGACTTGATGACGCTAGTCCATCAGCCTGGAAATAAGACAGGTCAAATGATTTACTGGCGTTTCTAATGTTTACTTTGTATTTTGACCAGAAGAAAAAGATTAATTTAGATCTTTATTTAGGCAAAAAAAGTCTGATGTTTTTCTTTTCTGGGTTTTAAAATATACAGTTTGGTTTGATTTTACATTACTTTTAGCATTGCTGTTTATGAAAAGCACATCTAGCCTGCTGCAGGTAAAGCTACATACACATGTCCAATTGTTCTCGTCCGATAATCAGCTCAGGGCCGATATCGGATGAGAATCTGGCGTGTGTACAGTGCCGGCCATTCATCGTCTGAACGGCAGTCCTGGGGGATCCACGGCCGATGGACGGTGAATGATCTTAATGGAAGTGAAGGGGGAGAGTGTGCAGCGGGGTGCTGCTCAATGTTTCCCCCCCATCCCCCCCCCCCTCCATAGAGCAGAACAGTGCTGTGTGTACAGCACTCATTCGTGCATCGTGCAGTCCTACTAATATAGAGAGAACTATATAAACTAATATATATAGAGAGAATTATTGCTTGTGTAGCACTTTACAAAAACTAAAAAACTCTGTGTGATTACACCCTTCAGGCATCTTCTGTATCTTATAGTTATGTACACCAATCAGCCAAAACATTAAAACCGTTAGCTGATTAGAATAACATTGATTATCTGGTTACAATGGCAAATCAAGGTGTGGGATATATTGTAGGAAGTAAAGTCAGTTTTTCTAGTTGTGATAATGCAGGAAAATGGTAAAGTGTAAAGATCATTGCTATCAAGAAATTTGTCAGAGCAAACAATACATTTGGTTTATCAATGTATATACAGTTCAGATCTAAGGACAGATTTTTTCTTTAATTTTATGGTATTGTGCAAATTGGTAGTCACTCTGTTTCTGGAGTGAGAACAAATGAAAAGCAATTAAGGTAATGTAATGAGACTATAAAATGAGTACATAAAATATTTTTACCCAATATTGTGTAGAGAAAAAGAAAACAGATTCTGTTTATGCAATTTTTTGTAAACATTGAATCTATTAGTAAAAAGGACTTTTGTTTCCACATGGTGGTGCTAACTCACAAAGAAAGATGAAAGCTCTCTGCAGCACAGTTATGCCGACTCCTTTCACCCAAACAACACCTTACCACTGATCTGCATGCACAAAATGATTTTAGGACAGTACCCCAATAGTGTTCCTGTACAGGAACATAGAAAAATACACTTCAGACAAAGCAAACATTCCTATGTACAAAATTGCTATGTGTGTCACCAAGATGGTAAGGGTCATTTAAGGCCCATGCTGGGCCGCAGAAGTATTCTATGGGTTAAGCTGCCATTCCAAAGTCTGCCAATTCAAGTGAATAGGAGCAGCCACAGTCAGTTGCTATGCACTGTCCCGTGTCTGAAAATAGCCTAAATGAGCGTAAAACTCTGCAAAGCGGACATAACCATGAAACGTTGACAAGCCATCTTGTTCTTCTCCACACTATTCAAAACTTAAAAAAAAAAATTTGGTTGAGCTTTTAACTTTACTTATCTTGCAGGGACATTTACTATTCATGTTGTACATCTCAGATGCATTTTACTTTTATTCTATATTCTGCTTACCTGTTTACAACATTATTCATAAACTAGAACATTGGCAGTAGGCTTTTCCTATGCTTTATTGACTGTTTACATGCAGCAGTTGCAAAAGCAGTTTTTTCTACAAAAAATAAAAATCAATAACTGCTAGGCCATTTCCTTATAAAATGAATGATTGTAGAAGATTTTTTTCCAGGAATTCAACAAGTATTGCAGTTGCTGTGCATTTCAGTTTATGTCCAGAGATGCTATGCGTAGGGTCTAATGGTCAAAGCTACCACCAACCTTTTCAATACACTTGCATAGATATGCTTTTTAAATGCTTGGTGTTTTTTTTTTTGTATTTGAAAGGAATTTGGTTAGTATTTGTAAAGAAACACAAACAAAGGAAATGTTTCCATTACCTATACTTCTCAATTTCCTGCACAACACAAGCACAATCCGAAAAAAAAAAAAATCCTATCCCAGCAGGGGTGTCTCTTCCTTAAGGAAACTTAACCCTTCAATTTTCTCTGCAATGCCATGTACAAAACACACCACAAATCGTGTTTAATTTAAAATGCCCATTTTTGTTGTATTCATGTCCATTTTATTGCCCCAGCTAAAATTAGATCATATATTTTGTTGAGACATCTATTTATAACAGTTTTCCTGCATTTAATCATTTTTAAGTCATTGCAAAAAAGAGATCAGCATTGCCGAATTGTGACTAAGGATGTTAAGATAATAATTATTTTTTAATGACTATTTTAAAAATATTTTTAGCACAAAATGTTTTATATTTAAGTAATATGACAATAGACTTTGCAAAGCTCTACTAATTATGTTAATGCTATACAAATATAAGATAATACAAATAATTATAATAAATGTAACCTGTTCCCTGCCAGTGACATATAGTAGTATGGTATATACTGGTCGGTGGCATATAATAAATAGTGGCATTAATAGGGTAAAGCAGAACCAGATTTACTATTCTCTTTCCGCTTTCCTCATCACATTATATATGCTAACCCGATACAGTTTGTCACAAAAATCAATCCTGTAGATTCTCCTGGGCTTGCCAGGCAGACGTTGCTCTTGATTTATTTGGCTTACTTTCTCCTGCAAGCAAAAAGTTTTTAATGGAATCTAACAGCAGGAAAGGTTGCTGCAATCGGAGTATACAATTTTACATTCAACACACAGCAGCTGCATTGATTTTACCTGTTAACATGTATTTATTCCTGATGTTTTAGTGCTAAGCTTATGTAGGTGCTAGGGTTTTATAATACTTATTTTTTTTATTACAAAACACAGAAATCATACTTTTCAACATTTACATGTCATGTGTTACATATAGATGCACACGGCACCTGTTTAGTACATACATGGTGGCAAGTAGCTACAGATTGATCTGGGACAGGATATACCTGCCACCCAGGTTACAGCATTTCTTGTAGTAAACAAAACTCCAGAGGAAGGGTATAACATTATAATCTATTATAATAATTTCTTCTTTTGGAACCTTTCCAGGAAAAAAGTCAGGGTGGGCTCCCTGGCCATTGTCACATTCTAATTGTCTGTGACACTAAATAGACTGTGCATAGTGCTGGAACAATGGCAATGGACATATACAAATAAAAGTGGGTGCTAGAAACCCTATAACAGACATTTGTGTTGACATTAGAAATGTGCTCCTGCCTGTATATTTATATATATATATATATATAATTGTATCAAAAAACTAAAGCTACACACAGCAACTCATGAGAGGCCCTGTTGTGTCTGATCATTAGGAAGTCACTTGTCCTATTTAGTAAACCAATACAGTAAACTGTGGTTGTGTATAAATATGGTTTATAACCCATAGCAACCAATAGAAAAACTCTTTTTATTATTTCCAGTGCAGGACATTTGATCTAGTTGCTAGATTTTTACACTTTGCATATTATAAAGCTGCATATTATGAAAGTAATTGGAGGAAAAACTATTGTGTGCCATCTGTATTTCACATCAACCAACTGGATTCTCTCTTCTTTTATTATGTAGGTTTGATTTTATATAAGAAGAAAAATCACATGGATTATCATATGAATTAAAACCCTGAAAAAAGTCTGAAATGACTGAAAATGGTGCTTCCTTCTTTAAAACAAGTCTTTTAGCCACCAGCAAAGAACTGTGAGCTATACTAAGTTATACCAGGAGACAAAACTTTCCATGCTGGTGACCAAACAGGAAATGAAAAGTTCTCGTCCTTCTCTGACCTTTTAAAAAATAAAATATGTTGTCAGTTTTACTCCTGTTAGAATGATTTTGCTTACTCCTTTATGAGTGATATGGTTCCTTCTTACTGTTTACTAGGAGTCGTGCTTTATTTTTTATATATTTTTTGTACTACAAAACAAAGTTGACTTTTGGCAATCCATTACATTCTAACTGTCTTTCTGCAACTACTATCTTTACCCGGATAGTCCTTATGAATGTCAATTTGATACCAGACTATGCTAAAGCAGAATTTTCTATCAGTCAGTTAAGCCATTTCTAGTATTTAAATGTACACAGAATTCTGTTCATAGAAATAAACATTATGTGGCAACTCTATTTGAGCAGAAGAAAATACCAACATCAGTTCTGGTATATATATATATATATATATATATATATATATATATATATATACTTTATTAGTATCTTTATTTTAACAAAATTATTCCAATGTAGAACAGTACATTTGCTTGACTTATACCATGAACTTTTTCTTAATTACAAGCTACATGTAATTCCTGAAAGCCAATGCAAAGAATTTGTCCTTATAATGGAAAAAACCACAAGATTGCCTGGAGGGCACAGCTAGCAGTTTTCTTAGAACAGTGAAGACCAAGGTGATAAGGGTCATCAGGCTGCAACTGGCTTCTGTAGTAGACTGGTATAATTACATGATGTGGAAAGCTTATTATATTGCTGACGGTAAAATAACTGAATTTGGTGATGTTAATTATATAAATTTCAGAAAAGGAAGTTTTAATGTTTGTCGTCCTAAGTGCAATATTTCAAAAATATATGGGCTTAAAGTGGGTTGTGTTTGCTGATCTGTGAAAATGTTGTTCAAATAGATGTGATCAGCAAGCATTTTTTCTGCTGTGACTTTATATATATATATATATATATATATCATTTAATTAGGAAAATGCACTACTTCCCCCAGAAAATTGTTGCAATTTTAAATGCTTTTGTATTTTCATGTATATTTCTTTTTTTGGCACTAGAAAAATACAAGAAAACAGAGAAAAAAATCTGAGACATTCCAAAATGTCAGAAAATAACCTGGACAAAATTATTGGCACCATCAACCTAATATTTGGTAGCACACTCTTTGGAAGAAATAACTGATGTTAATCACTTTCTGTAACAATCAATGAGTTTCTGAACCACTCTTTCTTTGCCAGCTGCAAAAAATGCAAGGGTGCCCACATCACTCTCATCACCTTTCTGAATGTTGAGCATTGCAACACTAATGCTTGACCTCCTTTGCTGTTCTTCCCACTTTCCTACTTACATTCTGAAATCTTCTGCAAAGAGGATGTCTCTTTCTTTATTATTTGCCCAGAGTTCAGGTGTAAAGATTGTACACACGTAAAAAAATTGCATGCAGTATATAATTTGATTTGGAAATTGAATGAATTTCCATGAATTAAATGAATTTTAATAAGAGCGTATTCTGTGCAAATAGTATAATAAACTTTATTTGTAGTTTAAGTGCTATTTAAGTTTGATGAACAAAAACAAAAATATACTTGGTTTAGTGTTGTTTAAAGAAAGGCATGCCTATTTTTGCGCATGTGGATTTGATGCATAACATTAATTCATGTAAAGTTTTTATTTTTCAGTGTTTCATTTCTGAACATGCAGTTTTCTTCTGCTGACAACACAGTTAAACTTACAGGACTGTGAAAAGTGGATCTCTCTCAAGAATTGTAAAAGAACTGCAAAAAACTAACTTTCAAAATAAAGTGCATATGCTTTATAACTGAAATTGTTTTAAAATAAACATTATTCAGCAATTTATTTTGTATGATTTAAATAATAGAATTACTGAAATATTAAACATTTTTACATTTTTAATATATGGCTCTTGGCACACTGCTAGGCATACATGCAATGCTTTCTGGTTTCTCACCCATAGATTCCCTCCGATATAGGAACAAAGCCTGTTCTATTACTCAATTACATCAGTAGCAGACATAGTGATTACAAGAAATCCAATATGATAGCAATCGCTTCCTGTGTTTAAAGTGAACCTGTGACAACATCTAACATTTTCCATTATGCATATACAAACAGACAGCTTAATGATTCCCTGCCACTATGCTATTTGTTTCAACTAAAATTTTTCCATTGCATTATATGTACATTTAGCATACTTTAGAAACGTGTAATTGTATGTACCCGTAGACATCTAAAAGCTCTGAAATTGCTGAATTATGCCGCCATTTTGGATATGATTTCAACAGCCCAAGCAGACTCAGAGCTGTAACTCAAATGACAGTCAATATTATTTATCTTTACATCTTCACCTGTATATTAGTGTATGTAGGGAGGAGAGGGGTAAAAGTGTTGGGCCAGCATAGTATTTACACACATCAGGAAGAAGGGAGAGATAAGACATGCAAGAAATGAGTGTCTGAACTAGCAAACCAACTGGTCAAATGTCTAGTATGGACTAGTCAAATACTTAAAAAAAAAAGGAAAAAAGGTGTACTTTGTTTATATAATTTTAAATGCAATTATAATTTATACACAGGATACTTAACTGTACCACGTCTCAATATATAGTTTAACAGAAAAAAGAAAATTAATAGGAACTTTACAGGTACATATTATTCTTGAACCATATAATATGCATAAACAATTGTATTTTCCCAATCTAATAATAATTTCCCAAGCTAAACAAGTCAGGTCCAACAGGTAAAATGCTGTGTTTCTCTAATCGGGATTCATTTGTACTATTGAACATCTGTAGGATCCATCCATGTGCTACCGACCGTGGATTATTGACATTTGTATTGTGTGATTCTAGGTCAGCAACTTATTGCTACTTATGTTTATGAACATAATTCTTCATAGTAAGTAAAACCTAAATAAGTATTGATATTGTATGTCATGCATTTTTGTTCATTATGCCACAAATTATGTTTCTTATGGCTAGGTTATATTTGCAGTCTCACTCTACTGAAGAAAACGTGTAGTGAAACATGTGGTGAGAAAACACTTTGGAATGTATGAAAACTTCAGTTTTATTGAATGTATTGTTTTTACATATTATGTGAATAAATAGTTATTTGTACCTGTGAAGTTCCTATTATTTTCTGTTTATTTGTATTATTTTTTACTACCTATCATGATAAATAAAAACCTATTACACACCCGTAATTCTTGTAGGTTTTATAGGGTGTATATCTTTCCTTTTGTTTCTCTGGACTATATTATCATATCAGGGATTATTTATCATTTTGCAGCCCGGGAACCGCATGCATACCTTTGTCTCTTACTCTGAGGACTGGGGCAGGCAGTAATTGGAGTTTTCCTTGGCTAGAAGCTTACTCAGGGACAATAAACAAAATTAGGTCTTCAACCTGGATCCAACTATTATTGTTCCAAAATTCTAAATGTTTCTAAAAAGCTAAACAAGGACACTTTTAAAGCAAAGTATGTAGACAAAGGACATCTCCAAGTGTCCCCCCCCCCATAATGTGAAGTACAAAACATTAATTAAAAACTTCTTAAACCTTTGTCTTTGAAAGTCTCTATAACAGCATGTTCCTGTTTCCTAACCATGCCTGTATCATGTCTTCAGTGTATGATGATTTCCAGTATGTCTTCTGTAGTCTATCCAGTCTCTGAGCATTTTCTGAAGCATAACGTACATTGTTCATTATTTGTGGGCCTTTGGTGTTGTCAGGACTGCACTCGGAAAACCTTGTGTTTAGCAAATTGACTGCCACTGAATTAGACCATCTGTCTTTCAACATGAAAGCCTGAGCAAATACATTTCTTACCTTCATAAAGGTCAGATAGCTACATCAGAATGTGAGATCCTAACTACTGTTAAAATGTCAAGGTGTCATTTCCTCTCTAGATTGCTTTTACAAGATTATATATATATATTTGAAGATATTTAATTGTTTTACTAGATTATTATATATTGAAAGCTTCCTTCAAACAGCCTGATTATGTACAGGATAATTTTTTGAAAACAGTCAATGACAATGTTACTTTACCACTTTAGTGGAACTTTTCTTGCAAAACTGTTACAGAATAAATTAATTTTTTGCGAACCAGGAAACCTTTCTCAGAAGGAGAGATCACTCCAGCTGTAGGAAAGACATTGGAGCAGTAACATCACTGATGATTTGAAAAGCTGGGAAATATTACATCATTCATCATAATGACAAAATATCTCACCATGTTTGGCCAGCATATTATACAAATAACAGGAATATTTGTTTCTTCTTCTGCATAGTAATATAAAAGGAACCTCTGAGCTATACCATACATTGGTTCTGGGAATCCAAGCTTTTTTTTATTTAAAAATAAAGATGATTTTATTTTTTTGTTACAAAAATAAATACTTGTCTTAAAATCAAACAAAAATAGTGCAATTTATTTTTTTTAGCCATTCCCATGCCCTATAGAGTGATTGCATTAGGCACAGTGATCTCACAATGACACATACCCATACAGATAAAACAGTAAACATCTTCCTATACAACATATAGTTTATTTTTGTTCATCATAATCAAGCGGCATATTTTATGCAATTATCTGCATTTGCACTAAGCATCAATTATCAATTTGCTATGACTATTAAGTGACCTCAGAGGTGGCTTAACTGGGAGGAAAATGCAACCCTGTGATAAAAAGCACACCATCTGTTTGTGTGCCTGGCAAAATGTGCTATGCATAGAGGAACACTAATGATTTTAGTTATGCCAAATAGCAGGATATAGAAATATCAAATAAATCAGAACCCACAAGTTTTTATTGCTTTGTGGGTCCAAATAGGGGAGACCCCCGTTAAATTTTTGTTTTAAAGAAACAAGAAAAAAGTATGTGTGGGTGTTACCAATATAAAAAAATACAGATGTTCTAAGCATTTTTTGCTGTACATTAAGCCCAATTACACTTTTTAAAGCCCTCCTCACCATGAAGCTGGTCATGTGACATACTACTTCCTTTTTTCCTCCTACTGTGTTGCGGGGCAGTACTCAATAAATCATAGAGCAGTGCCGATGGTATGACATCAACACCATTATCTTTAGATCATGAGCTTGGGGCACCATGATCATGCTCCCACATGACTGGTTGTCCCCAAGACTTACTGTGCAAGGGATGGTGTCTGGGGATGGGCTGGCAGCAAGTTAAGAGACCACAGATAGCAGTACCAAGATTCCAAAGGAGCCAGCCTAACAATGGATGCTGGGGATGCCAAAAAATTCATCAGGCTACACAACTAAAGGGAAGCAGGGGTTGCTGATATTACTCTTTGCTGTTGCAAGTGACATTAATGGGAAAAAAAGGCTATGTGGGATATTGGGGATGTGCACAGCACAGAATCGCTGGCCTGATAAGCATTTTCTAGCGCAGACTTTTTTAAGCCGTCTAGGTTGGAGTCCAAAAATACCATTCAAAAGCACACCTACTATAGTTATCACTAATCTCAATTGTAGTGTCTCCGAAAGCACTATTGTATTTATGGGTGTGATCAGGTCACAGAAAAAATATGCCTTCTTATACCCATCAACTGGCTCTTAGGTTCATTTTTAGGAGAGCTATATGGGGAGCTCTCTTATCTTTTTGGATGCCATTTTACCTTCTGCTGCCCAACAATGTAAAATGCAACATTTATATCTTTTTCTTCCCTTACTCCCTCCCCTCCTGTATTCCACGTGAACACCCTTGTCTTTCCTGCCCAAGAGGTAAGTGAACTATCTCCACTCCTTATGGTCTTTCACTCCCACTTCCCTGAAAAATCCCCATGTATAACCAAGTGGAAAGAAAGTAGTGTTATTTCACCCCACATCAATGGGAAACAATTTTATCAAATTAACGTAAGTGTGTTTGCTTTCTCCCAGGTATGAGAAACTGCACTTCACACTAGATGGTATGTAACGTCTAAGGATTTACCTTAAAGATTTCATTCTTGATCTTTCCTGATGTACCTCACATCTGCTTTTGGGGTTGTCCTCTAATTTAACAGATTTTTTTAGCTGTGAAGTTTACAAACATAATGGTCACACATTAACTTCCTTGTGAAGTGGCTGCTGAGTGGATGGATTATTTTTATATATTATTATATATAATATTATATATTTATATACGTTTTTTTAATATAATGTTTGCAATTATGATTATGGAAAATGTATCTATTCCATCTATAAAAAATATAGAGTCTTGAATAAAATGATATAAAGTGTAAAATCTGGTTAACTTTGCATAAAAGCCTTTAATGGTCACAATGTGTGGGTTTATTTTTTTGTTTTTTGCTTTTTCTTCTGCCTGATTCTTTATGCTTACTTACCAACAAAAGCAGTTTTGTATAAATAAGATATAGTTAAATTACAATTTAATACATTTTTTCACATAAACTATTTTTAAAATAAATTCTATATATTCCTATACCTAGTGACAAAATCCAGTTGGTTCACACATGCTATATTTTGTAGAACGTGTTTATGTAGATTCATGTTCATGTAAAATGTAAAAAAGTTCAGAGTTCAACTTTTGGGAGTGGGATCTACTTTATCTTTAAGAAATATACACATAAAAAAGCCCCTTGTTCGGATGTTTTATCTCTAACATATTCTATTTACCTTTTTCATACAACCATACAAATTGGTACAAATTTGAGTTCAGATTAATGTTAAATTAAATGACATCAAAAAATATTTGTAATGCATTACATTAAACATTTTCACAGTGCAGTGTCCCGCAATCAACAGAACACTCCAAACTAGACTAGGGTTTTGAATAAATTCATATTGGCCTGTATTTTTAGCCTAGACAATATCACCCAATATAGGTATACCTGATAGTCCCCAAATTTCTTTCGCTCCCTCTCCTGGTTTGGGTGTTACTGTACAGGGAATTAAAGTAGGGTTAACAAATACAAGCATTTTTATTATCTGCCTAACCTAGTACCAATGTAACAAAGTTGAATTTTAGTCCTTAAAAAAAGAAATAAAATAATATTATCATGTATTTATATAGTACTGGCATTTTATGCAGCACTTTAATAAATCCATAATCATGTCACTAACTGCCTCTCAGAGGAGCTCACAATCTAATGTCACTACGATAGTCTGTGGACAATTTTATGTGTCTGTAGAGGGGGAGGGTAGAAATAACCTATGAGCATGTTTTTGCAATGTGGGAGGAAACCCATGCAAACGCATATACACAACGCAAATATTATCCTAAAACCCTAATGCTGCAAGGCAAAAGCGCTAGCCCCTGAGCCCCTAATCCACTCATACAAAAACTTCATGGATTCAGTTTACAGATAAAACCTTGTGGCCCGCTTATTTTTTTAATCTTTAGCACCTGGTCTTTTTCTTTAACCCCTTTTTTAGTTGACCCCTTCCTGTGTCTGTCCTATATGTGGCTAAAAGATTAAGTGGAGATTTCCTAATCTACTGCTAAACTTCTGTAGGAACTATTCACTTTCCTAAATCTGTATTTTGATAATGTACCTTAAGTAAGTTTCACAGAATATCATTTAAATTTAAGGATGTCTGCCTTGTGTTTTGTAAATTAGCTATTTGAGGAAAAAAAGCAATTTAAATGGAAATCAGTGTGTATCTTTATTCATTTACATAATTTACAGATCTGTAAATCTAAAATATTTTCTAAAAACAAAATATGCATTATAACATGATTTTTTTAAACAAGCTATTGCTTACAAAATGTCCATGGAAGACAAGTGACATTTCTTGTAATGTCCAAGTAGATTTAATGCCTAGGGTGAGGGTCCTGTGGGAGTGGAGATCTTGGTGATCCTCCCATGTGTGGCCCTAAAGCTCTTGGCACAGGTGGGCTTGTGATAGCAATGCGGGGTGTTGGTGTTGTAGGGCCTTCTCGCCGTGTCAAGCCTGGAGTGTTGTTGTTTGGTGAGGTTATACCACTGGCTGGCTGTGAAGTCATCTGAGCATTTAAGTGGCTCTCTGAAAAAAGAGATTACAGTTTAAATTAGAACAAATTACTATGGTAAAGGAGCAGTTTGGACCATATATAGTTACTTTTATTTGGACCATGTGTCTACCACTGGTACATAACCACTGTATGCTTTAGGTGCAAGAACTAAAAACCCTACACTAGTGATTCTCAACCAGGGTTATTTGGAACTCTAGGGTTCCTCCAGAGGTTACTAGAGCTTCCTTGAGCAATGAGCAGTTTATGACTCTCAGTTTAACTGACACCCATGACCTTTACAGCTATCTTTAGGGGTGACATTCTTCCCTTTTGTTAGCAATGTAAGTGACATTCTTCCCACTGACCGCACCACTAAAGCACTGTGGATATAGTAATTATAGTGGGGGTTCCCCAAATATCTGAAAATTATTTCGAGGGGTTCCTCCATTTTAAAAGGTTGAGAAACACCGTCCTTTTGCTTTGCTTTCCTTTTAGTTAACCTCCCTGGCGGTATTCCCCAGTGTGGCTCAAGGTGAAATTTCTTTACAGAAAACTGTAAACCTGAGAAACACTTGGGGTGAAATTGAGGACTTACCAGGTACTCACGAGCCTGCGGTGTCCTGCAGCAATGCTGGCCCTGCATCTAGGTCCACTTGGTGATGCCCGGCCGGTATCCACGTCCTGTTGCCGATGCCCGGCATCTGCCTCCCCTAGCCTCGCATCCCGGTGTGTGAGCGTTGGAGACGTGAGGCTAGGGGCATACAGATGCCAGCCGGATATCTGTGCAACCCGGCGGCGTGTGTCAGGGGGCGGGACCAGATGGAAATTTAAAAATTGAAAGTATTTTTACATGTCAAATGTACCGATTGACCATCAGAAGATGATATGATATGGCATGGCAGTGTCTGGCAAGAGAACAACGTACAAGAGTGCTAAATGGGTTTTGCATGTCGATTTCCAAAACTATTTGTTTTATAACAATATTACTGTTTGACTTCCCTTGTACAAGTAATACACTGACACTAGCTCCATTTGAAAGTTCTGCTGCTATTTTTTAGCTTTTTCCAAACATGGAAAAGGTTAAACTATGCTAAAAATGCTGTGGCGTTACTATCCCCAAGACAGACATAATAATATGCATCAGTTTGTTGTAAATGTGGTTTACCGCCATTTAATATTTGATATACTAAATTTCTGTTTTTTGCAGGATGTGTTTAGTTTCACCTTTGACCACTAGAGACCATGAAGAGATTATTCAAACTTTCTGTGGTCAGAGTCTTTCCTTGTAATGTCATCTTGCTATCATGCCTCTAATTAGCAGAAGTAACATAAATTTGTCCTGGTTTCCAGATTTCTTGCTGAATTCAGAACATTGTGTAGCCAAAATGTCAAGCAAACAGGACAGGCCGCCTCCAGTTTCAAGCATTTTCTAACTACACGGAAAAAGAAACAATAAATATTGGGGGGACAAAATTGTAGGTGAAAGCTTCTCTAATTCTGTCTAGGTGAAAGCTTCTCTAATTCTCAAAGATTTGGTGTTGACAGACTTTACAAAAAGAAAGCTAATTGAGCCAGCAGTTGTCAAAATAAATGGCTTCCTACTAATAGCCTACTCAACAAGTAAATGTCACAATCTTTAAAATTTATCTTATGATGGGTTTGGAAATGTTTTTAAGTTATTATTCATTTTTTAGATCTAGTTTCAGAAGCTACTATTAAATATAATTCAAACTGAGACATCTAATAAGGTATGAGTCTTTGGGATAAGTCACTGTTATGAAACATTTAGCTCAGGGGTCCCCAACCCCGGCTGTCTGACAGGTGGGCCACGGCTCTGGTTGGTGCACTCCCCAGCGGGGTCAGGAGAAGGACCCTGCTGGGGGAGTGCACCGACCAGAGCTGCAGACCATGTCTCCGGTACCCATTGCAGGCTATGAGTGGTGGGCGGGTTGTGCCTCTGGTCTGAGCCTGCGATGGGAGAGTGGGCCCGTTCTGGCATCATGACGTAATTCTGGGGGAAGTTTCTTCCCCTTTCAGTTACACACGTCTCTCCGCGAATGCGCGTTCTGTAGCCTGTGCTTTTAGTGGTCAGCGAGCACCAAAAGGTTGGGGACCATTGATTTAGCTGACAGCAAATTTACCCTTAAGCTGTTGAGAACTGTAAACAACCTTTTCCCATTAGGCTGTAATGATACATAGTAAAACCTGAAAAAGTACAGGGCTCTACCAATGAAATTATTTCTTTCCGGTCTGCAAAACTGGTAGGTATAAAGATTTGGTCTTGACCATATATAAATAAAAGAGGAAAATTTGCACAAAACCACTATAAAACCCTTTTTACCACTTGGTTGCGAGTAATAAGAATACACAAAGTAACCTTTTATGTCTTCCTCTGGGTTTCTCTGTACAGTACTGTTAAACTTAAAGTAGTAGAAGTAGTAGTAGAAGTAATAGTTTTCTCTGGACTGTTGCTAGAGACAAAGTTTTTAATGGTTTTAATGCCCTTGTACCTGTTCCAGCAGCCTGAAGCCTGAGTGCATTTCTTGCACCTGGAGGAAGTAATTCTTCTAGGTCTCTCATAATGGAATTAGCCTGGGTGTTATTGTTTCGTTTATTCTTGTCTTCTTCTCTTTGCTTATAAGAAATATACAGTTAGATCACTATATTAATAAAGAGATAACAGGATTAAAAACATAACTCCAGAGTTAGAAGAAGCAAATGCCTCCTCTTACTAGTTCTATTGGAAATTCTATTACATCTAAATAAAGCACATGCTAAATTTTTAAATATAATTGAATTTTTCAGACCTTGTGTAAGGTACCATAAAATAACAACTGCTTGACTAATTACTAAATTGGAGAAACATTGATGGCAGACGTCTTTGGCCTTTTTCAAATGGTCCATATTTCTATTGATGAAAATAACTAAATATGTCACATTGTAAATGATGTCTGCACTTACCATCTGCATTTTCTTCTTCAGATCTATGTTTGCTTGTTGATAAGCTTTGGAAACAGCATTGAGGTAATAAATTGCTAATCTGGAAGAAACATAGTTCAGTGGAATGGAGATAATGTATTAATTACCATCACAACACACAAAACATTTGTGTGTTAGAATGGGTTTTTGATGCCTTGCCACTTGGCACAAGGGCTTTTTTGGAGTAGTCAGTTACATATTACACATTCTAAACACAGTGACAAACAAATATATTTAGCTCAGTTGGTGCTCAGTATTTATCAATATGGTAGTAGTTTCAACAGCTCTAATCCTACGATCTTAGAGGCTCATCATTTGAAGTGTGTATATAGACTGCACGGTCTGGAGTTTGTAGATTCAGCTTTAAAGAGTTTCTGAGGGTTACAGAAGCTAGTTTTAATTACCCTGGACCTATGCCTTCGGCAAAAAAATGGACCCTCCTTATCCTTCTTATTTTATGTTGTTTGTTTTATTTCAGTGTTTTGGGGAAATGCATCAGGAGGAAGATATTCAATAACAGTCTTTCTCTGTATATGCCAGGGGATATTGTTTCAATTGTTTCAGGTTTGTATTGATTGATAATGCCTGGATTAGTGGATTTCTACTGCTATTCAAAGCTTCTTTTTCCACCGCTATATTGCATTGCACAGCCAGTCATCAAGTACCAGAGTATTTACAGGCAGCGAGTAACACGCTGTTCTATACCTGAAAGTAACAGAGATTTTCTTTACAGCTAAGAGGTACCTAAAGAAAGCTAAAAATGTAGGACTATCCTTTAAAAACACAGGTTCGCTTTAAGTCAATTTGAAAGGTAAAAATTTACTTACATCATAAGAAGAATAGCTGGGATGATAAGTCCAGGATTTGCTATTGAACTGAGAATTTTGGCAACAAAAGGAGGAAAGTCATTTTCCATTGTTTCTCGGATAACATCAAACATTCTCTTTTTACCACTAGAAGCAAAAACAAATCAATGTGAACAAACACTACATTCAGTTTCTGCTCCCCAAATTTATCAAGAAACATTGACAGAGTTATGTTTAAATTGTAATATTGTTTTTTGTATTTATTACATGAACTGTTTGTTAACTCAGTAAAAATGTAACATTATTTGTGTCTTACATCTTTCAGAACATTGGAACCGTGTTTCTTAGAGTTGCTTTGCCTTTATAAAAGTGGATATATCATGTGTATAAAGTATATATTTTTTTCAGGTTTGGATAGGATAGGGATGGATGAGAACACTTGCTAGGTTTGTTCCTGTGTGTGTCTCGTTTAGGAAATTTCCTAATTTTCTTTATTTGTATCCTTGATATCAGGGCTGTTTTTCACACCATGGCCACTAGAGGCAGCATTTTCCCAGCACTTTTGCAACTCTAGCCCACTACCATCATGGCAGCTCCCTTTTCCAACCAATGTAATCATACTCAGAACACGTGTCAAGGGGCTGACAATATGTGGAAGCAGCCAGTGTACCCCCTAATGAAGAATACACATACGAAGACTGATGGAAAAGCTACACCCTAACACAGATGCAGACATCTTTGATCTATACTGTAGCTACCTTCCTTCCACCTATCACAGTAATTAGTGTGACTTTATGTGTTTGCCTCCCTATCCAAAATATGTGTGACATTAAAAGTATTAAGGTTACAGTAAATACAAATGTATTCATTTTGCCTGCTTAACATACTCTTTATCCCTACCACAGCAACCCACAGGAGGCTTGTGCCCTTACATTTGACAAAAGCTGCACTAATAAAATTATTTTATTAGTACTGCTAAAAATCAAGAATGGTTCACCCCTGTGTTTTATCTGGTGGTAAGCATAGTAAATGGCTATCCATTCACCAAATGATACATTGCCCCTGATTCATCAAACAAAATCGGATTATCGGTCGCGCATTCGTATTAGCGATCCGGAATCGCGCGCGATCGCGCTATTCAACAACCGGAAAAGCTCGCGCACGGAGCCGCGCTTATCCGACAGCTTTTTACTGGCGATCATATGTATATTGTATATATATATATATATATATATATATATATATATATATTTATATATTAAATATATATGTATATTCAAATTCAATCAGCAATCCACAGAAGTGCCCATCGTCTTGGTTTTCAAACCATTTCATTCTATCTAGCAAAAATTATGAATCTTGCAAAGTCCATGTACTATAGTAATGGTTTAGTCAAACTTCCCAGCAGCTGGTTACAGCTTCACATTGCAGATTTGGTTCCCTAACTCATACCTGAATGGCCCACAGTCAAATGATGGCGGAAGAGACATGATTGTATAAGCCACAGGCAGCAGACTCAAGAAAAGAATGAGAAGAAGAAGCCCCATGTAGAAATTGTTTGATTTAGATGCTTTGAAGACCCGTTCATGAGGAACATTACTGCTCATAACAGCCCAACACTGAAAGTACATCGAGGTGAGCAATCTAAGGACATTAATTCCGATGAGTCCTGGAGCATAAAATGAGCCCATCCTGTAAAAAAGAAGCAAACATTTTAGCCTATAATACAAAAATCCATGTAACATATTGTAAGGCTAATATAACATATCCAGTTCATTTTTTTTTCTCAAAGGTTAGGGGTGTTGAAATTAGCCATACTAATTTCTCCACTGTATCTATGGATTGAGCCACAGTTGCTACACAGGCTGAACATCAAAAATGTCAGGAAGGATAAAACGGTTTTGGATTCCACTGCAGAAAGTGACAAGGATATTGTATTTTGGCAAGATCGTTAGGTATTTACTATACTTGCTAAAATGTTCTATGCCTGAAAAATGAAAACAAATGCAACCACTACATCTAAGGACTGGTGAGCTAATAAATTATACACAGATATACATCTAGCATGCACCCTATAATGTGTGAACGGAAAGAACAGCTCAAAGCAATGCTGTGGAGGTCAGTGGACAGGAAGTCAGGATAAACCTGCCCTGTGTGACACAGAATAAAAGTCTATCAAAGAAAACATGCAAAAAAAAAGCTGACATCAGCTAATATTAGATTGTGAAAACAACTGTCTGGCAGATGGAGAGACTGAGGGGCATTTTATTAATAATCAGACAAACTTTCCAAAATACTTATGCATGCTACAGCTTGCTACTAACCTCAGACATTAATTAGTAGACAAGTTAAGCCAGTATTTTCTTACCACATTTTAGAAAAGCAAAATAATGTTTAAATGATTGTGCAGAGTGTAAGTTTACTAATTATCATGCCGTAGTCATTTAAATGCAAAGCTGAAATAATGAGTGTCAAAATCAAATGAACTTTTTTATGGTTTGAAATATTTTTTAGCTGATGGAACACAACTACAGCTGGTGTAATTATCTCTGAATATGCTAAAGTAAATTTATATTTGTTACTTGTTTTAGCCAAAGCTGGAAATATGCTCCCATTGTTTTTCATTTACTAAATAAATACAACTTTACTTGCAGCCATATATTTTTGGACATCATCCATATTTTTAACAACTCTAGAATGGACAGTTTTGCCTTTTGTACTGTTTTGGCCCTTGGCATGGAAGGTTACTGCTTGGAAGTATGTATAGGAGACAGCCAAGCGCCTCATTATTTTAATTAGACTTCTATTGTGTTTGAGAGTTTAAATTAGGTAAGTTCAACTGAAGTTGAAAATAAATTATTGCATCTGCTTACTGTACATACACAATTGCTTTCCAACACACTGCCAGATCTTTAATAATTGAAGAGAATACGGGAATATGAAGTTATATAAAAATATCCCCATAGCTGTTTGCTGACTGAAGCAGAAGCTGCTTGCTTCCAATTTCAAATAACTACCAGAGCAAAATTTGTATCTCTGAGCCTTGGATCAAATATGACTTCACTAAGGGATTTTGTAATTATTTATTAATGGTTCTCTGGATTGACCCATTTTAATCCTCTTTTTACCTTGTGGAATCACATATGCTAAATATGGGTACCGTGGTGTGGTGAAAATCCTATATTTCCAGTTTCCTCTAAGCCTTTCTTCTCTTTTTCTATATTTCCTACTTTTTAAAGAAAACCTTCTTTATGGTTTGATCCCAATCTATCACCAATAAAAGTAAAAACCCTAAGAAAACTATGCAAATCCAGTATATCTCAATTTGCTTCCCCCCAAAAACTTACCTTAGACTACATTAATGACATATGACTGAGGTAGGGGCATTATATTGTGAGCCCCTTTGAGGGACAGTTATTGCCACGACTATGGACTTTGTGCAACGCTGTGCAATATGATAGCACTATATAAATACTGTGTAATAATAATAATAATATAGAACATGGATAAAAGGTTTTATGGTGTCTCATTGGGTAGACTGCCCTTCCCTTTTTTGTTCAGGAAATACAACAGCAATAAGCATCTCTCCAAAGTGGGGGAAATAGAGCAGTTGTCCCCACTGGAAAAGATTCCCTGTATTCCTGTTTAGGTGGAAACCAGGGCAAATTTTTTTGGAGAGGGGGCAAACTGAGCAATAGCCCAGTGTCCACAGAAAAATCCCAAAAGGCTATCACATTTCATTCTGATTTTTGCTGCCAAAATCTTAAACTGTTGTCCAGGATTGCATCAGCTGCTACTTACTTCCGTCTCTGTGACCCAGCCTTCTTATTGTTCTTTTCTGCTGTTCCGACCAGCAGATCTGATGTAGAGCCCCTTTAAGGGCAATATGGCTAAAAGTGGTGATCATAGAGGTGTGCTGAGCTGTAGCTTTCTTCTTTTCAATGTTTACAAGAGTGCTCAGCAGGTCTGTCTGTCTGTACAGCTTCAGACCACTAAACTAATCAACCACCTACTAAGGCAAGAAATACTGTAAGCCCGGAAGGTGAAATACCTCCAGAAATTGGGGACATTTGCTGCTAAATTCAATTTTCTGTAAAATCTGTAGCAACTGTAAAATGTCGGCCTAGTGACAATGGTCATCAGGACAAATGTAGACAATACATTTTCTTGGTCAAAGCCACAAAGAACCTAGTCCTTTTACCACTCTATGCACAACTAAACAAAATTTCTTAATTATTAATGAATGATGTAGATAATGACCATTTGTCTGTGTTTTTACTTTCCACTGACAATAGCTTGATTATTGGTTCAGTCCAGCCATGATCACAAATGAATTATTACACATAGAAGTAAATGTAATTGTGCTGGCTCCCATACGCGTATGTGTCCTTGAGCTTTTTTATAAACTAAATAATCTTTAAGCAGGTGTGCAGCTATTATCATAGTACTATAATTTACAAATTAAATATTATTGTTAACTGCTTTATTATGGTTTGAGACCTGGAGGTACCAGCAATGTGCTGCCAGATGTAGACTAGTATATTTTTTCTGCTGCATGGATAATTTTCTTGGATCAGGAAATGAGAGGTTGCTCTGCCTTACTTCTTCAACTATTGCATAAAAAATTTCACTAAAACAAGAACTGAATTTAATAAATTATCCCTCCTTGTCATTCATTCTGTTTTTTCAATTGAAACTAACAGTGCACCATTATTTACCTTACACTATCTATAGTGTACCAGTGTTCTATTCTTAGCACTAAACAACTGAAACAGACACTACACAATTACCAGACATTCACTAAGATGTTACCAGATCATTCCTTGATTGAAGACCAGACCCAGCACATTCCCACTGATGTCAAACTCTGCGTAGGAAGGCTAAGAGGGATAAATGTAATGGTAATATTGTTAAAAAAAGGCATATATAATACCTAACTCCTAAAAACATTGTACACTTTGTTAAATAACATCATGCAGTTTATCAATTCACTTTCAATATGAAGATTTATTCATTAGAGCCCAATTCCAGGCAAAATTTTGGATACAGCAGGGAAGATTAGAAAGTTTAGTTGAGGTTAAAGCTAAAAGATTGAAAATGCTTGCTAACAAATAGCAAATTACTTTGAAGAAATCCAATGCAGGCTTGCAGGACCACCCACTGAATTGCTAGCAGCAGCCCGGAGAGCCTCAGGGGAACTAGGAAAACAACTATTTAGGTTGCAGCTACCCTTTCAATACTGCTTAGATAAAAATACATTGCATAGTCCAACTTTATTCTGTGTGGCGGAAAAACATTTTATAGCATCAAGTATTTTACATTGATTTGGGAATTGTTTTTGAGTTTGCACTTATTTAGACTTTCTTGGTGTGTGAGCTACTTTGTCATTTAATGTCTGGCAATCGAAAACAAGAAAAATGTTCCCTTAAAATGGATGTTTTGCTATTTAGCTATTGAGCCATTTTGCCTAGGTCAACCAAGGCCTATGTAGAATGAGGATGTATCTAAATAGACAAAAATTGTATGTAAAGGGAATAGCAGAAATTGTACAATCAGGTTGAGATGTGTGTGACAATGGAATGCAAAACATTTTCTATAACGTTGTATAAACAGATTTTTCAAGTTCAAAAAGTTCTTAGCTGTTATGTTCTATTCAAATCAATGCACTGCTAAACTTTTGATACAAATAACTTTGTTAGAGAACTGCACACTCTATGTGTTTTTATAGGAGATTAAGCAAATTTCTTTGTCAGGTCATTTAAAATTCAACTGAAGTGCTGAGAGTTTACAAATCATTACAGTTTTCATCACACCGAGGACTGAGCACTCCTTATTAATGCTGCAGTTTTCTGTAGAGTCAGCATTCATGTTATGCTATTACTACCTATATGGGGCAAAAAACTATGTCAGATTTCAACTTTCAGGTAGCTAATACACCCCTATAGGTAGTATAAAACCTGTAATTAAAGATGGCAGATGTATTCATTAAATGACTTTATATATCCTTATACAGGGTTTTAAAAGTCTTTAACTCCCTAGTTGAATTGGAACTTTTCAGGCACCTTGCCATTACAATTATTTTCCTGGTTCGGTAACATCCCTTGTGAATAGAAGGCAGATCTAGTCACTTGACATAGAGATTGGGACCCAGTCCAGAAAAGGCTCCACATCTGGTCTATATTTATACGTCTGCACAGGACTTAAATACTAATTAGTTCAACAGAACAGAACTTATCAAATCCAGATAAAATATATACAACTACAACCCTAAAGTTCATATATACTGCCAAAACAGAAATCACCAGGCATATTAAAATTGCATGCACATACTGGTTTTGGTTTCTGTTGACATAGTGTTGCTCTGTTGTTTTATTAGGTTATGCTCTGTTTTTTCTATAGACTTTATCATTGTTAACTATTAACTAACTGCACATGCGTGAGATTAGTATTTTTTTCTGTCGTTAAAGAAAAGGCTCAGAAATGGGGCATGCCCACAAGGAGCAACCAGACCCTCCCAGGGTGCGTGACGTATGTATCCCAGGAGGCTCGGTGCTCCCATTCTGTCTTGATCGCCCTGGTACTGCACCCTTTTTTTAACCCTGTCTATCCTTTTATGTAAAGTAAAAATGTAGAGTTTAGGTCCTCTTGAAAGAGCACCAACATCTTACGCAGCACTTTACAAAGTCTTTAGTCATATAACTAACTGTCCTTCAAAGGGGGTCACAATCTAATGTCCCTACCATAGTCATATATTGTTACCACAGTCTAGGGCAAATTTCAAGGGAAAGACAATTAACCAAACTGAATGTTTTTGGCATGTGGAAGGAAACCCAAAATATGGAAAGAATACAAACTCCTTGCAAATAGTTTACAGGTCGAGATTTGAACCTGTGTTGTGGACCTAGTGCTGTAAAGGAAAGAGGTAGCTAGCCTGAGCTGCTGTGTGGTTTGTACATATGCACTTATATATCTTTATATAAGTATACTCTTTTAAAACCTATAATAATTATTTAATTCTTTTATCCATCGTCAAATGGCATTCAACAAAACCTACTGTGTCTTATAGTATTGGGACAGCAACATAATAAGTTAATAAATCATTCCTATAGCATGCTTGGATTTACTTATGCCCTCAGAAGTAATTCAGCTTCATTACAGCATCCAGTTTTGTAAATTCATGCCAGTCGTGAATAAAACTGATCATAAAACCTATCCCACCAACTCCTGCCACTATAATGACAGAATCCCTGGGTTTTACAAGTACAGTCTTGGCCATTTGTCTATATTTGTAGAATCTGCCAGTAACCCGCTCAATAAATTAAAAAGTCACTGATCTGCCAGGGCTTAATTAGTGGTTGGTAAATGTATTGTATCATTTTTTATTTGTGATTATTTAGAAAATATATATACATCATGGACTTTTATGCAGCCCAGCAATATAAAATCCAAATAACTAAATTAATTTTTTAGACCAACTTGGTATTTATATTAAAATATAATTTCAAGGGGGCAAATAGCAGGCATATACAAAATTAAATGAATATAGTTTACCTATTTATTAATAATTAAATAGTTTATTAATTTGTATAGTTTGCAAAAATTGCCTTTTCCATTATTTCACATTTACCAAATGTTAGAACCCTATATGTAACTTACTTTAATATTACCATTTCGCCTATAGTAAGTAGTTTTACATGCACCATCCTCACCATCTCTTACCCCACTGCAGTTTAGGTGCTGAGGGAAAATTAATACCCTTTTATTCACCTAAACCCATGGTCTAGTGGCTCCGCAGTCTCATGTCTTCTCTCATCTTCTGTTTATGGTTCTAAAGTCCATCTTTGGGTGCCCATGCCATGCAAGTAGTCCACTTGGCTGTCTAGTGCCAAGGTCCCTACAGGATCCACACCAAGGGACTGGTTTGCATGGGCATATCTGTAGCACTTGATTTCCAGGCACCTGCACCTCGAAACAGTGCCAACAGGAGACCCAGAAGGCAGATTTTGTTTAAAAAAAATGCTTAACGGTAAAATATTTAAAAAAGTGATGAATTGGTTTAAGGGGTAAAGGGGCATATTTTGCCTGAAAATAGAATTTATTTACTAAACTGTATGATGTTCAACAAGTGCAGAAACAGACAGCATGACCACTAAAAGGTTCATTTTAAGACAAAAATTCAACTTACAAACCCAGCCTCCAAGTCCCAACACCAGCAGTAGTTCATAAATCTAACAAAGCAGGCACGTAGAAAATCTCCAACTAGGATGGTGACATAGGTTACCAGTATGTCTGACACCGTCAACCTTACGAACTCCTAAACAGAATACAAACAAAAAAAAAAATGTAAAATCCAACAATTCATGGGGTGCAGCTTCAGGAAATGGGTACAACAGTGGGGTCTCATTGTGGCTCAAAAGCAACATGTGGCTGCCTTGTGCCTTCCCTGTGACCTTTAAGTACTACCACAGTTTAGGATGGAAATTCTAATTATGTGTTAACAACATTTACTTTTTAAATGATGAGCTATTGAGTTTTAGAAATATAAGGGAAATCAAAGCCACCAGTGATGCGAAGTATATATGACTAGTTAGTTATATGTCAGTGCTGCTGTTGGTAATGGCCAAATTTATTTAAAATAAATTATTTTTCCATCCTAAATACATTTATAAAAACCCATGCCTTCTTTTGGAACTGAAGGTCTTATATGAACCCTCTTTTATCCAATATTACCAGTTACAATTCTCTGAATTAGATTTCATTCTTGTAGTGATGGTACCATGACAGTTTGTCCAGTTACAGAATGAGTAGCCAGACCTCATACCAGTATTTTTCTAGAAATTCTCAGTTTTGCTCATCTGATGGCCTAATGATGCATTAGAATAATGTTCACACATTACATAATGAAATTTGTATCTAACAGTTGTATTGTGGCTTAGATGTAATAGGGAAGCCAGGTAAGTTACAAATATACATAGAATAAAACACTCTTTTCTTTACCGTACCAGCTAGGGAGTGTGTGCATTGCACGACAAAGCAAATGGACACATGTAAAAAGACTTTTAATGACTTTGGCAAGGTTTCAAAACAAATAATTTTTTTTTAAAACTAGGGGCTGGTATGTTATCTAACGCCACATTCACAATTTCTTATTATATAGAAAGACAATTTTAAAGGATTTTAAAGGCATAATTGTAAAATATTTCACACATTTATTTAAAAAATAAAGTTTTTAGCATTATAATACATTTTGATTGTAGTTTTTAAAAAATGTGTGACATATTTTACAATTAGTTCCTTTAAAATCCTTTAAAATTGGCTTTCTATGTGCAAAACTAATCAGCTATGGTCCGATGAGCTGGTGTTAGGCTGCTGCCATTACTTTGCTCTGATTAACTTTTTAACAAAAGAGGAAGAATCTCATTAATAAAATAGTAAGATATGGCCATTTATTATAACTTTCCATAGCCAGCTATTTTATTGTTTACTTACAGCTGACACTTATAACTGTTTACTTAAAATGTTTTGTTAGCAACATTTTCTTTTCCAGGATGGGTGCCAAAGTCAAGCACTCATTCCACTTTGCCTTAAATAGGAATGATCAGGCACACTCATGATATCAACCACGGTAAATGTAATTTCTGCACGGTAGTTCTCACTGGTGCTTTGTGAGATTCCAGTCAACATTCTAAATATTTTTTTCTGGTATTCTCGTTAAGACCCTTGCCAGCCTGCAGATTCTGCTATTCTTCTTTGAGCCTCCTTTTCTTACCTGTATCTGTACCAATTATAAACAGCTTGTTCCCACACTATGCTTTTTTCCTGTTGATTTTGAACATTGCCTTCAACATAAAACACATCAATCATTACCAGTTGGAAGTCTAAAGTGCTGCAAGGAAAAAATATCATCTTTGTAGGTGTAACTTGTGAGGACCAGACGTTTCTTTGACTTTGAGGCTCAGGGATTCCAAGCCAACCCACTGGGGACACACGGGATACATACAGAGTTCATATAGTACCGTACAAACATAAATACCATCAAGGTTGCAAAGCAATATGTAGTGTAAAAACATTTCCTTACAACTCCAACATTAGTTTCCCAACAGGGCCCTCTTGGCACGTCAGCTGGATGCAGAGGTGGCGGTGTAGTATCAGTTCCATTTATAAATGTGGAAGCATTGTAATAATTATATAGGGTCCAGTGAGTGATATTCTTTATTATCTCTTCTTGGGCTAGCTGTAACAAATTCAATTACAGAGTAGTTTAACTGCAAGCATATATGGACAGTACATTTTAGAAGCATTCTTCAGTACATTTCTTGTGCCTTACTTTTTCGTTGACATCATCCATCAGAGCTAGTAGGAAGGTATAGAGGTTACCAAGAAATAAAGCAAATATTCGACCAAGCTGCCACTTCAGAGCCACACGGGGATGGTAATCTTCTAAATTTGCTATTGTTTCAAATAATGGTGGGCAAAACATTCCAAGCAATGACATTACAATCTCAACCTGTAATAGAACCAAATAATTAAATGTTCAGTACACACAAATAAGGTATTCTACGTATGTAACAATGCTAGTAGTGTCATGGACATGTATTTATAAAGTAAACTTTTAAACTAACTGATAATTTTTATGAAATGCATTTAGAGGTGACTGTACATACCTGCAGATTTCTTCTGGAATGTTATTGGAGCCCTGCAACATGGGGTAATATAGTATGCAAACTGGTCAGAGCTTTTGCCACCTCACAAATTTACCGAATATTACGATGACCAGCTTCATAGGCCACAAAAAGGTAAGTGAACGACCCAAAGCTCTGATGTCCTTGTTAAACTTCAGATTTTATTAGAAGATACCAGATTTCAGAAAATCTGAAAGAAAGGCCTAACACAAATCTGAAGGCCTAACACAACTAGGTGCTTACATTTTATTGATCCTGCCTGTTACAAATTGCAGTAACAATGGGGTAATCTTCATATAATAACAATGGGGTAATTCAAAGTCATCTTGGTTTCCCTTTATTTTGTACCCCTTTCTGTGCACCTTTTGTTACTTTTAAAGAGTATCTGAAATCTCCCGTGTTTTAAACTGATGAAGAATGCAGCAATTTAGTAAACCTCCAATTAAAGTAATGATGGTACAAAAGAACCTAAAGCATTGTGAGACTGATATAGTCAAAATAAAATATAAAACAAACCCGTGTCTGTCCAATCAAAGCAAACAGACACATTTGTCTAATAGACCTATAGCTGTTTATACTCACCTTTCTTTTATATTTGGATTATTTTCATCCTTTTCACACTTTCAGGTAAAGGTTTTTTATTTCACTCTCAACAGCATGGGTGATTAGCCTAATGCTCTCTCATAAAAGTTGGGAGAGAGTATACCTGTGAAAGCTCTGTTTAGAGAGACTCAGAGTTTACTGAACTTTTTTCTTTGTTCATGTAGGTGGCAGAGATCTAAGAAAAAGTATGAGTTGATGGGGAGTGTGGAATCAAAACAGGTCAGTGACATTACTCTCCATTGACTAAACACAGGCTTGCTTTAGGCTGGCTTCTCTTCTGTTCATTGTAACACTTTGTACAGAAATGCACCATTCCTGCATATAGACATTATAAATAGTATTCCAACATATTAAAAACACACTTCTGACCAAACTGCATTAAAGTGTTCTGTAATACATGGTAATGTCCTATCACAGTGCTGTGTGTGAAAAAAAATGTGCAGATGGGTTTTCTGGTATATTGTGGCGCATTGACAACCCTAATGAGTCACTGGAGTTGAAATGTGCATTAGTGAACTGGTCCAAAAAATGGGCATCAAGTTCATAACAAGGTAATTAAAGCAAACTTTGTATGAAAACAATCCACTTTAACAAAAAGGGCCTGATTTATCAAAGCTCTCCAAGATGGGAGTAGATAGACTATCATGGGAGAACCTGGGTGATCCAGCAAAGCTGAAAGAGATCTGGTTCAGGATTAAAAACATTTGCCAACTAATAGCAATGATTTTTAGGGAATCCAATTCAGGTTAGCTGGATCACCCAGGTTCTCCCATGATGGTTTATTTTCTGCAGTCTTGGAAAGCATTAATAAATCAGGCCCATTATATGTCTCTGAACCAGAAAAAGAATAATATCATTCAACACAAGAAAGTAATTCATATATATGGTTACAAATCTTCTAAATGACTGTCCTAGTAGTGAATCCAAGGCCCAGAACATACCACAAAGAAAATTACCTCATTTCTCTCATACCATCCAACATTCTGCATTTTGGAGAAGGTCTGTGAACGCTTTACAACAAAGTAAATGAGATAACCACTCCCGCACAAGCAACATATTATCATTACATTTGCCAGGACCCGTAGGAATCTTGTAAGATGAATGTTTTCATCCTTATTGCTTTCCTCCTCGTCTACAATAGATTCCTAAAGGAGAGAACACAATGTACAGAATGACATTATGCCACTAATAGAAAAGGAACAAAACATGAAGGTATCAATAAGCAAAATTAAAGAAATCCTTTAAGACATTATTTTAGCCAAGGCAGCCTGGGAACCTGCGGAGTCTTTGAGAATTGATAAAGTCAAAAAAAGGGGGGTGTGTAAAATCACTGGATACTATATTTAATTTAAAAGGATTGGCACATATGCTTGACAAAAGAACTGAGTACATTCGGAAATTTGCGGTTTTCAAAAGTACAACTTTTTGTTTTTTATATACTGGTATAAAGGCAATGAACATAACAAAAGATATGCATTTTTTATGAAGACTAAATTAGTTCAAGCTAAATTTGACTTTAGATGGAATGGAAAACCTTATCAACTGTAAACCCTCACATAAAGTTTTAGCAAAAAACAAGTGGTATGTCAATTCATGAATATCTATTTCATCCTTATTTTGCACAGTACAGCCAGCCATTTAGCCTCTGACACAAGTAAATTATAATTATTTATTGTTCTCATCTATATAATATATTTACCTAGGAAAAAAAATAAAATTAGAATGTGTAGGTAAAAAAAAAGAAAAAAAAACCAGAAAAAAAGTAGTCATTATCTATTTTGGGTTTAACCTTTAGACTAGAATTTTTTGCAAGCATTTTTTAACATTCTTCTGCCGCCTCCATTGACTTGAATTGGTGGAGCGTATGAAAAGAAGGTAATGCGCAGAAGGTAATGAAAAAAAAAACCTCACCTTTACTTTTGCAGACCTGTCAATCCCTTTGGAGGTTTCCTGGATTGGGTCCCACGTCGTCCTGTAATCTGCCTTCATCCCGGCACAGAGGAAGCGATGGGCACCGCCATTTTTTACCTCTACTTCTGCCTTCAGGCGCGAGATTGCATGACCTAGACTGCTGTAAATGGGGGGTAAAAAGTGCTGATCTCAATGCAAATGCACGAGATACGCATTTTTTTCACCTTTGAAGAAAAAGTTCCTACGATCGGGCAGTCACTAAAGGAGCAGCCAGAAGCCTCCTGGGATGCTTGACGTATGTAGCCCAGGAGGCTCTGCACTCCCATTCTGTCTTTAATAACGCAGCTTTGCAAATGCCTGAAAAAGCCTACAAGTAGCAGCCTGTTACAACTCCTGGGTATTTTTGATTAATTAGTAATACTCTTGGATAAAGATATATGCTGCTAAAATATAATTTATGCCATACAATTAACAAATAATGTAAAACAATATAAACATAAAACTTGTTTTCTATCTTGGACTACTGTGTACTTGTGGAGAGAGCAGTAAATTTATACTTGTAAGTTATCCCAAACTCTATGTAGAAATATCCTCCTAATCACTCCGTTCCCAGGATATTCTCTAACCTGCAAGTTTCAATTGGCATATCATTTTTAACGGCATAAAAAATGTGGTGCTTTTTTTTCTTCACTGATTTGTATTGTATAAATGAGACATTTAATATTCTAGAGGATTGTATGTACTAGCATTCCTTTATCTATTAAATTAAAAAAAAACATGTAAGAAAGAGAACAATAACTGATTACAACATAAAACTACTGACATTAACATTAATGATGAGCATTGAATTATGCACCGTATCGATGCTGTCAAGCTAGACTACCCCTGAGCATAAGGATTAATAGACTTTTGTTTTTACCTTAAAGCTAGTTGTTATTGATGCAAATTTGTTATCTGCTGTCTCTGGGTTTCCAATCAAATAATCCCAGCTAGTAAACATTTTAAAGCTGAAATTGAAATTCCCATCATCTCCATCAGCTGTGTTTTCGTTGGCATTGCTTGCCATCCTGGAACATAAAATAAGTCATTGGGTCAATTTACAAAATTATCATCATACAAATTATGAAATTGTCATTAGCTTCTGCCTGGAGATAACTCTGAGGTTCTTTGGCATGTTTATGGAGAAGATGGGGAGAAAGCTTTTTTAGTTTTTGGTAAAATAACAATTTAAATTAAATGCCCATTTATGAGAAATAGTGGCCTTCAATAGTTTAACAATTTACCGTATGGTTTAAGTGTAATACTGATGACAACTTATAATTACAAAACAACGGTACAGATAATATATAGAACTTGGAGATCATGTACCCAACTCAACACACAATAATAATATTCATGAATACCTATAATACATTCATATCTATACTAGCAAATTTATTTCATTACTTGTACAGGAAACTTTAGTCATTCAATATATGACAGAGAAGGGGATGAGATGAGAAACCAGTCTATACTATATCACCAAAAGTTTTTTTATACCCAACCACCACACTTATGTGAGTGTGTTAGACATTTTCTTTTTAAAAAATGAGCATAATATGCAATTGTCCCCCACTGTGTGCCTGTAACAGGCTCCACATTTCTGGAAAGGTTTTCCTCGAGATTTTGGATATGTGTAAGTGTGACTGTGTGCCCAATTAGCCAAAACAGCATGTGTGATGTATTGTTGAACAAGAAGTGGTTTGTAAAGCATTCTAAATTTAGCCGCAGACTGAGACTTCCCTGCACATCTCTGACATTATCCTATGTTCACTAACATCAGATTAAGGACGTCTAGCTGCCTCAATTGACTGTGGACCTAGAAGAATATTCTTACCCAAGTTAGGGTATAAACACTCTGGTACAACGCAGTTCCGTGGTATCTTTCCTTGACTACAATATTTTAGATAATCCTTCTACCATAGCATTGTGTCTCAACTTCCCCTGAGGAGGCCAATAAGGCAAAAGGCGTCAGGCCTAATGAGACTTTGTGAATCTTTCATCATACCTTAAAGAGTACCTATCCAGAATGAATTAGTCACAAGAAACCTCTGTATAGCAAACCTTGATTGTATATTCTGTTTTTTATTCTCCTACAGGTTGACAATCAAAAATCCAGCAACCTCCAGACCTGAGGTGTGCTGGATTTTCGAAAATCCTGAATTTTTTTTTATACTTACCTCCACACACAGGCCAGCCTTCCTCTTGCAGCACCCGCGGACATCTGGCACAGTTCCAGGGAGCAGGCAGCAGGGATGTCTCAGCGTGTATGTAGTTTTCCAAGCAAGACCTAACTGCTCTTTCTGCAGAACAGCACCATGAAAACATTAGTGGCCAAACAGTGTACTGCAGTCCCTGTATTGAAGATATGATCTGAAATTTTTGCCGCGAAACTGATGGATCCGGATTATCGATGGCTGGATTTTCAATTGTCAACCTTTATTATATCTGTATGACATTAATACAATTTAACAATTTTGTCTACCAAGAAAACCCTTTTATTTCCATATTTTATCATTGCAAATTTGTTAAATATGAGGTCAGAGCTCTCTGCAGGCCACTCAAGTTCCATTACACTGAACTTTTTAAGCCATATCTTAGGGAGCTGGTTTTGTACCAAGGGCTTATTCTTGCTTGAACAGAACAGTTTTTTTCCCCACAATACTGCCACAAGGTTTAAAGGACACAGTTGTCTGAAATAACAATGTAAGCCTTTACATGAAATACCTGAATTCAATAATGTGGTGTCCATACCAGCCGTACAAGAGGTGTTAATTCCACCCAGGTTAAGCAGACAAAAATGGATTGATTTATTAAAGAAATGGAGAATGTTAATTTACAAAAATTACAATTTCTTAGCTTAGTGGAAAAGCTGAAACTATATATCCATTTTATTTATCCAGGTCTATGCAAGCAAAAATCTTTTATTTGTTTCCCTTTTTCTTACACGTCATTGAGCATTGAAATAACATAGATTCACCTTTGAGAAGCCATGTGAACATTATGTTTGCTAATTAAACAGTTTCTAGAGTTTTAATAAATCAATCATATTGACTTACAAAGAAGAACAATGATGTTTAATTACTTTACAGCGATACTTAGCTGGATGTATGTCTTGCATATGCAATAACCTACTATATACATAAATGATATACATATATTTACCAATCTTTTTCATTTTATTGCATTCACATATATACCCAAAAATGTTTTATTATCGCCTTTAGGGTTCCTTGAGAATAAACAGGTAATATCACATCAGTTTCTATTTGCATATTCATTGAAATATATTTTACTGTTAAAATAAATAAGTAAAGATTTAATGATTTATGAATAAAATACTTTTATTGTGCAAAAAATGGCTTTCATACTAATGGCTTATAATGTAAAAATTATGGAAGACTAATACTGTATGCTAGAATAACAACCAGAGATTTGCATGCCTACTGGCATATACAATTGCTGCAATTAGAACACAGTTATTAAATTCATAGTCTGACTAAACCCTTCCTTGTAAACACTCATTCTTAAACTCTAAGTGAATCTGTTGTTTTCCATTCCTAATAAAAAAGTCATATAAGGGAATTACATAGAACTGTAATAAATAGTGTAAAATGTAACAATCTATATAGCTCCATCTAAACTGCAGATATAGTTTATTACATTGTATTAACAGTTACATTTATTGTACCCGCAATATTTAAAACATGCTGGTTATAATTTACACAAAGGTTTAAAATAAAGACACCCCTAACAACCCAGTAATGGGAACTGCCGGATATACTTGTTTTTTCATTTAGTGTTCAGATATGAAAAAATAAATAAGGAGATAGTAAGCATCATAGCTCTTCAGTCCCCAAGTAAGTTTGGTTTACATTTCTTTATGACAAGCTTGTTGGTTTTTGCTGACAATATGGTTACCTAGTTATTGACGATAATAGTATACCTCTAATTTAGGCAGTAACAGTGTACCTCTGATTTAGATCAATTTTGTTTTACATACCATACTATAGGTTGTGACATTGATTCTCTGAACTAAACCAATGTATTTTATATCTAATTGACTCTTTCTAACTATACTGTACGATATTTACTGATTCTGATCATAAAGTATATTTGTTTATATGCCTTATTTAGTAGTCTATGTATGTCTCAAGGCTACCCTGAGGAAGCCAATATGGTGAAACGCGTAGGTAATTTGAGGCTTAGGACTTCACCCATTAAGGTATACATTTAAAGATTCGGTTTGTCCATCTGACCTACCAGGATCCATCCTCCTCTAATTCTATACTAGCAGTGTTTGTCTAGTATTAGAAAGAAACAAAAATACCTGCCTTTGTTGCATGTCTTTAGCGCACAAATGGGATATCTGAGTTTCAACTATTGTCACATAGTATATATCTTCTGCACATTTCTTGAATTACTGATATTTAATATAATCAGCCCTAAAAAACCCTTCTTCTTTGCTCTCCTTATTTAATTTCGCTATAATATGTGTACTATGATTTTCTATCATTTCCAATATAAATACATTTAAATGAATATAAACTAGGATTTTGACTTGAAAATGCCATTAGAAAAATAAACTAGGTTTATATGTGAATATTTATGCATTATTGTTGACCATCACTAGATGGCACCCTGTCAAAATGTAAAATGTTTGACAAATTTGCCACATGAGACAATATTCAAGGTTGTTGCACACTTTAAACAAGAACACAGTGCCATCTACTGGTGGCTAAAAATAATTCAATTTAATTCAAAATGATCAGTTAAGACCAAGTAACCAATCATTACCAATTCAAAACAACAAAATAAATTAATTTTTAAAATAAGGGGCCAAATAGATAAAAAGTCCATGCAATTGCCACATTTTGTACGTAGGTTTACATTAAAGTAAATATAGCTTTCCTGTTTTTTTCAGGTAAAAGTAGGTATCATAATTTATATTCAGGTCAGATTTTTTTGTGGAAGATATGATAACTATCCTATTACATTCTGTGTTTACAGCATAAGAGTATTATTATTAACACACAAAACTTGTCTTTCATTTTTTCTGACAGACTCACAACTCTAAATTGATAAAAAAGTTGTCTTAATTTTAAAGCTTAATATTAGTAATACATAATAATATTAATACATTAATAGTAAAGCTTTTAAATTATATTATGCATTTCAGTAGATGGTGAATTATTTAGGCATTGAAAACTTTACTGGATTTCAAATAAAGTAATTTCTTCCAACAATTCTTTAATTATACACAGCCAGTTATTGGGCTGATAAATTGGACCATAAAAACTCCCTTGAGAAATGTCAGTAATTTTTTATAACGATATAGAAAGGAAAGGCGTTGACTTATATTGTTAGACTTGCCAAATTATACTCACTGTAAGATTTGGGATGTCTTTCCTAACACACCTAAGGGGCAAAGTGACACACGCATTTTCTAGTTTGACTTGACTTTTGGCTAAACCACAAGCATTGATGTACAGTACTTATAACCCCACAAAATAAATAAATTCATACTTAAAGAATCTGATCTGTTCTGTTGTTTTAAAATTGTATGAGATATGCTAATAACAGGATGTAACAATATTAAGTAATGCTAAAAAATGTAAAAAAAAGTAACTAAAGATACACATCTTGGGGTAGATTTTTATTTTATTTAAAAGGAAATTTGTTTATTTCTTTTGCCAAAAACTCCTCTCTTTTACTTCCTCTGTGGTTTATCTTCAGTTTACATTCTCATTCTATTCCCAACGTCTTTAGGACACAGAGAATAAGTCAGGTGACAAGGCAATGTAACTCACGCATACATACGCAAGAGTTAAATAATTAGTGGGTGTCAAATAGCCAAGGAAAGAAGATTCAGTCCAGAGGAGGTGCCAATGAAGATGGACGTCGCACATCAGCACTGTCAGTGTTGGGGCACAACATTCTAGGTAAGGTAAGTCTGGTGGCCATACCTGAGCATTATGGAAAGAGCTCCTGCACAACAGCCAAGTTTAGTTGTACTTTAAATGATGATTGAACTTTTAAAATAAGTGCTGTTATCCTATTCTTCCCCTACACTGACTAAAAAGTAAGTCATCTTCTCCAGCCACAAATTTATACTTACCAAGATCCCGGCAGCCACAGCAAATTCTACAGTCTAGATCCTGCATAATCCATACTGCAGAACGCCACAAACGTCTATGGAGCAAGTAATAATATTTATGTACTCAATTAGATGTTTATATTTTACTGCATACATTGATTGATAAGTAACTGCAGTCCTCGGGATCTCTATAAAAGTAAATCTTTGAAGGGGGAGAGAAATCTGTAATTCACTACGTGTCATAAATAACCTAATATTACTTACGTTCTAATAACAACCATGAGACTGTATCCAAAAACACCAACACCAACCAAAAAATAGGAAAGTGGCAGTCTGAATTTCAACCATCCGATTGTGCGCTGGTTATTGTAGAAACCATAAAACAGAACAGAATATTTGGCATAACCCTGTTGAAGTAGATAACAAATAAAACAGTTTATACAGTAACACAGTGATGATGTCACTGCTACTTCTACAAAGTGATAACTAGATTGGCAAAAGTAATGGTATTCCAACACAGATCAAAGTTATTCTGATCTTGAAACAGAACTCGGAACTTCTCCAACCTCAAATTCCTAGCTTGGTTATCCCGCATTTATAATATAGGAAGAGTGTCTCTTATCATCCGCTGTATCACTTAACCATAAGGAGACCAGGTGTTTTTGAGTGAACTACATTTATTTGCACTGACTGATATATTTTTCTTCACATTAATGCTATCTGGGGCAGAGGCATCACCCAGGAGCCCTTTCAGAGCTTAGGGTAAAGCTAAAATTGCATGTATTTCTTAAAAGTCTAGTGCTAATTTATGGTCTATAAACTGGCCAATTTTTATACCTGAATATGGAAAATGTTTTAGATCTTAGGTATCCCCCCTCCTCCAGTTATTTAGTGATACACCAGGAGAATAAAAAGGTTCAAATCTAAATTTTCTGCATGGACTTTGCACCCCTTGATTCATATTATGTAACTTGTCCAATCCCTCATTTACCTCTCTCAATTATTCATGGTGATTTTTCAACACAAAAAATCAGTTTTAACTTTTTCTTAAAATATTCACAGTTCTGAATACAATCAGGTTTCTCAACTGATCCAACCCCACTTTTCTTTTTCTGTGTTTTTTTTTTGTTCCGCTCCCCTCTAGCATTAGGTACACAATAGGTGAATTTATATCTTTTATGGTTATTGAAGAGAATATTTTTATGAAATGTTTTGTTCAGTTCTAAACTGTTTTTCAAGGATTTCTCCTGTAACTGTTGAAGTTGATAAACTCAGCAGCATAAGGTGATATTTAGCAGAGACAATTACACGGCCCTCACAGAGCAGGCTGCATAGTGTATTATGATGTTATTAACTTGACAAGTTAATTCACAGCATCACTTACTTTGGAAGTTGTTGCTAAGATCTCACAATAGTATTCTAATTGTTTTTCTATAACGCTATAGAAAAGAACTACCCTGGTACATTTTAGAACACAGGGCAAAGCTGAACAGTTGCCAGGCAATTACACAAACCCTGGATGATAATAAGAAAAACAGAATAATATACCTCAAAATCCCAAAGCACTGAGAAATCCATTGCAGTTTTCTCTTCCTTTCTAGGCACTGTCTTTCGAGGTAAGCTGCCATACGGTAGACCCATTAAAATCTGGTAATGGAAAGATGGCACAGTGAGAAACATGATTAAACAAAACTGGGATTTTAAGTTTATTAAAACATGACAGTAGTTATATTATTTTAATATCTGGTATTCATTATCAAACACTGAGATAAAAAGTTTTCTAGTATTTTGTTTAGACATAGGCTTCTATTAATAAATCAATTTATAGTGCCTCTGTTTAACCCTGTAACCTTAGGATAAGAAATTAGGAGAATGGGATTCACTTGGAAAAGAAGCCAATGACAGCAACAGGTTTAGACCCTGGATCTGTCCTCAATACGATCCCGCGTTGTCAAGGTTTCTTGCTTCATTCCGGCATGGAGGAAGTGTTGGGCGCCACCTTTTTCTTCCTTCGTCTGCCTACGTCATCCGATCTTGCACTGCGCAAGTGCATTATTATGTGACATATGCTGCTGTATTTTTTTTTTTAAAAGGAGCAGATCTCACTGCTCATGCATGAGATTAGCATCTTTCTCTTTTTAATGACAGAAAAGTCCAAGGAACAGCCCAAGCCTCTGTGCTCCCATTCAGTCTTTACCGCCGCAGTGGTAAAGACAGAAGGTAAGGGACTTTGCCTTTTTTTAAAAAAAAGCATTTAATAAAGAAAAACAAAACACAATTGTACTTAATATACAAGGGTTATCCACTCTTCTATTTAAAGTAAAAATTGTGGTGATGGGTCCACTTTAATATTCTCAACCTCCTATTAAAAACTCTTGTTTAAGATGTTGTTCTCCACAATGATTAAATCTGCAGCTTTTAATAAAAGCTTTTAATAAAATTGGCAGGTATGCTCCTAGGATTGTAAAACCCAGGCAGAAATATTTTGATCATGTTTACTGCACATTTTTAATAAGTTTTAATGTAAACGTTTTTAATGCATTCAAATAAGGATATATTATATTTTGATATATTTTTAGAAATTGAGTATTCTTGGCCTAAAAAGTCCTTTCTGCTGATCTAATCTCTCAGAACTCCTTTGTATTAATTAAAGGGTGCTTGACTTCTGTTGAAGGATGACAACAGTCTTCCAACTGTGCTCTTATGTTGCCACCCCGTAATATGTGCACCTGATTTTATTAGTGAGATGGGTAATGGATGGCAAAAAAAGGCCAGTTAGGGTATAGTATAATCAGCAAAATGTTTTGTCTCCCTCACTGACCTGCCCCTATCTAAAGTATAAAATAGGAAAGATAAAAAAAAAAAGGAAGACCGTGGGAATGTCATCATTAATGATGAAAATGGGTAAAAAAAAAGTACTTTACAAAGGCTCTAACTGTTCCTGTGTCTTTAAAAATAAATAAATACATAGGTGGATTGGGTCTTTAATACAGTAGATCCTTTGTACAATATGTTTAAATTGAACTTTCCACTTCATGTTTTCAGTATCTGAATTGATATTGTTTAGCCATGTGTTTTCTTTTGTCTAAAAAATTGCTTAGTGATTGCTGGAGTGTTTGGAGCTGCTCACATTCTTATGCCTGATGATACTTCTGGTAATAGCTCCGTAAGGATGATACTAAAACTCATTGCAATATTATTGATTATTAGATAAAATGTTGGAATGTTGCCTATGCTGCAGCTTTTAACCTCTTTAAATGTCTTAAGAAGCGCTTTAGAGAATTTACACATTTAGGGCTGTCGCATAAGGAATACCTGTCCTACAGGAGTACATGGAGTGCAAGTAGCATCTTTGTCTTTTGTATGAGTTTTTCAAGTACTAAATGTCATTTCAGATATTGCATGAGCCAGAATAATAAATGTATCCTGTGGTATGTGATGGGCTGTTACATATACCAGCATAATAACTCTATTAGTGTATGCAGTAATCAAAGTAAGTATTCAGGAAGTAGTTTCAGCAACTACTAAAGATTGCTTTGAGAAAAAGATTGATGTTTTTCTAGAAGCACAGAATATAACTGGGTATTAAGGATTTAAAGTAAAGATAACACAGACTGCTGATCCAGGGAACATACGATTGCCTCATGGAATCAGGAAGGATTTTTTTTCCCCTGTTGAAGCAAATTGTACCAGGGTTTTTTTTGCCTTCTTCTGGACCAACTATGTCTTATAGGGTTTTATATCTGGGATATGTTTATTTCCCTAGTGGTTGAACTTGATGGACTTATGTCTTTTTTTCAAACTGACTTACTATGTAACTATGTAAGGTAAATGTTATGTAAATTAAACTAAACTAAAATTTTTACCTTACATAAAAGGGTAGACATATATGTTTATGTTTATTTTATACATATTTTGTATTGACATAAATCTCCAACAGTTTTTCCTGATCCTCATGCTATTCATTTTAGCTTTGTTGTCTAAAGCAAGCTATATCTCAAACTTTTTACCCAAGAAAAAAACCTTAATTAGTATCCAGGTCTTCATAAACTACTGACAAACCATTTACATTACATTACTGATCACTTGGAAGGATGTTCCTCTTGCTGTGGCGATCTAAATGCCACTCATACTGACAGCTAAAATGGTCTTTGGTGTTACCCCACTGGCTCTGCGAAGTAGTGTTGCCTCAAGATGCATTCACCAGCAAATTAATTGTCAATCATTCATCCACACCCAAGGAACCCCTTGACCCCTTGCAACTTCTGTGATACCCTAGGGATTCATGAACCCCAGGTTTAGAATAGCTGGTATATAGCTTGTCCGATAGCCCCACAATTCCTCCTATTTCCAGAATATTTATTGCCTTGTCGGGATGTTTTTATAAACAAGTCAGTTTGACATTCACAAATTTTCCTCTGATTAAGATATAACCAATGCTTTTGAAAATACATGAACCTGAAAGATAAATCTCTTTGGAATATTGGTTAGATGTCAGATTTACCACTTTATAAATCCCTTTTGATGATGTAGTATTCAGATTATTAGACATATTTTTGATATAACAAGTGACAGCATAATAACTGTCTTTTGAGAGATGTTATACAAGTGATGAATATGATTTCTGATGTTACAACTGCCAACGTAAGAATTGTCTTTTCGGGATATGGTATGCAAGTTATTAGTGGTATTTCTTATGTTCAATTTAGTTCTTCGTCTAGGAAAATTGTTCTTTAGAAAAACTGATTACCTCCCATGAGAAACAAGTACACTTATCCTCTAGAATACACTTTTTATACACATGGCCCTGTAGCTCCATGCTGTGTAATCAGAAGCAGGAACAAAAATGTAAAAACTATTAGCAGAAAGCAAAGTGACAAAAGGGAATCATGCTGGGAAAGACAGGTAATTTGTACAGTAAAAACTTTACAATAAAGTGGAGGAATTATTGAACTGCATGGCATGTTTGAGTCTTTCTTCATTAGGCTGTGATATTTAATGGATCTGCTACATGAAGAAGACAATTCAATTAAAACAGAAGAAACCAAACTATTGGCCATACACTGCTCTTTCACCCTTTCACCGTCTGTCTTTCAATTCAAAGGGTTATATTAATTTTTATTAATTTTTAAAGCTGAATTCTAAGCAGAAAAAATACACCAAATAATTTAGCTCTGTGCTTCTTAATATATTATTGTGTTTTATAAATTCAATTATTGTAATTACATGAGTTTGTTATGATATCAGCCTCTTGTCCTCCTTGTACAGCAGAGCACATAATCCACCATTCTTTCTCTGGAATACTATACATGGGAACACAAGAGACTGATACCAAAACATACCTTGCTTTTAAATACAATTCATTTTATTTTAATGAAAAGAATACAACTTTATTTCTTATATTTTTATCTTGATGAAGTTCACGGTGCAACATAAATGCCCAATATGTGGTCAAAGCTTGTGTGAGCACACAAAGTTAATAGAATTTATTAAAGCTCTCCAAGACTGGAAAGGATACACTAAGCTTTAGACCTGGAATGGCATTATTAAAAGTCATTGCTATTTGTTAGCAAATGTTTTTAATTCCAGATCAGATCCATTCCAGGTTTGCTGGATCACCAAGGTTCACTTATAAAAGTGTATTCTCTCCAGTCTTGGAGAGCTTTTAATCATTCAGGCCCACTGTATATAGCAAAAAAAAAATTTGAGTAGGCTTACATTGGAATCAGCCCTAAAGGTGCAGCAACATGCTAGAACCAGAATGCAGAAACCAGAATCTAGACATAGTATATCCTAAATGCAGGAAAGAAGGTATATGGCATTTTTTTTGGTTTATGTTTATAATAGTACTTTCCCTAGTGTAAAAAAATCACTGGATGTTGAATCCAACCGTAATATTTTATGTTCCTTATTCATTAGTATTAAAAGCACTATTTATTTTTACACTAATGTTTACTGTGATAATATATAGATCTAAAGTGTTTTACTGAGAAAAGTATTTTGTTTCTGTCTACTCAAGAACATACCAGGTCTAATTCTGAATAAACCAATGCATTTATTTTTCAACCTTGAATTTTTTAAAATGGTAATAAAATATCACCTACCTCTGGAATTACAACAAGTCCAAATATTAAACCAAAAAGAACTAGATTCACACCATACATCCATCTTAAGAATATAAAATATGAGGCAACAGATGATCCAAAATGACCTGAAATATGTTTGAACAGAACAGAATCACAATTTATTTTAACAATTTATTTATAATAGAATTACAAAACATTACTTGTGCAGGCTGTTCTTAACTTAAATACAAATATGCATCTTTTTTAAAGAAACTTTTTACATTTTGGATGTATGACCTGAAATATGTTTGAACAGAACAGAATCACAATTTATTTTAACAATTTATTTATAATAGAATTACAAAACATTGCTTGTGCAGGCTGTTCTTAACTTAAATACAAATATGCATCTTTTTTAAAGAAACTTTTTACATTTTGGATGTATGACATCAGTTTTACTAGCAGGGGATAGCCAAGCAGTTGATATACCTGAGTGGGTCAGTGTTTCATATTGGGCCTTAGTATTTGCCTAAAGAGCTGGTAGCCCACAGAAATAAAAAAAAAAGATATAAGGTAAAATATAGAAAGGAGCGGAGGAACTAAAAAATGTTAAACATCAGGTTTGCAAATAATTCTGGTTGGGCAACTCATGGAGACTCTGTAAACTATTTTTTATATTATTCATATTCTATTTTGCCTTCAGTCTCCACTCTGAGCCAGTAAACTGCCTAAAACAGGCAAAACAACCTGAATCGCATTGGGATTTGTATTTGATATGCAACAGGAGTAACATACAGGTAATAAAGTCGTCCAGTGTCTCAAAGCCAGTGTGTATTGACCTGAAATGTCCCTGAACATCAAATAGTTGGTGATTAGCCTAAAAGTCTGTCAAGAAAAAAGATGTGCCAACCACAAAGAGATTTAATCACATATATGCTTGAACTGTTGTGACACAAGCCAGCAATGAATATCTTTGATTTGAGGAAATACTGATATCTTTCCCATATAATGAGAACAAATACTTGTCCTAAGGCTACCTAATAGAATATCCTAAAGCGTTATGTTACCAGCCACGTTTACAAGTGAGTACTTGGCTTAAGGCCAATGTGGTTCCTATCTTCAAAAAGGGAGCAGAGTCATTACCAAGTAACTACAGACCGGTAAGTTTAATGTTCATAGTTGGAAAGGTCCTAGAGAGTTTGATAAAAATCAACATGGAGGAGTTTCTGCTAGAAAATAGTTTAATAAGTGAAAGTCGGTATGGATTCAAGAAAGACCGAAGTTGTCAAACTAATTTACTCTCTTTTTATAAGGAAGTAAGTAAACAGGTAGACAGTGGAATAGCAGTTGATATAGTGTACTTGGACTTTGCTAAAGCATTTAACACCGTATCCCAGAGACGGTTAATATGCAAGTTGCGGTCCATAGGGTTAGAAAAGTCAATCTACAAATGGATAGAAAACCGACTTAAAGATCGCATCCAGAGAGTTGTAATTAATGATTCATTCTCTGAATGGTCTAAGGATATTACTGGTGTACCCCAGGGTTTAGTGTTGGGACATTTACTGTTTAACATCTTTATAAATGATATAGAGTTTCGGATTAAAAGCACTATTTCTGTGTTTGCAGATGACGCCAAACTATGTTATGGAATTAGGTTCATGCAGGATGTCTATAATCTACAAGCAGACCTGGATGTACTGTTTGATTGGGCAGCCAAGTGGCAAATGACATTTAATATAGATAAATGTAAAGTTTTGCACTTGAGAGCTAACACCATGCCTGCTTCATACTGTCCAGGGGGAATACATTTGGGGGAGTCAAAAATGGAAAAGGATCTGGGGGTTCTGGTGGATCATAGACTTAATAACAGCATGCAATGCCAAGCTGCAATATCTAAAGCTAGTAAAGTACTTTCTTGTATTTTAAAAGAGGAATAGACAGCAGAGATGGAGACATTATCCTGCCCCTGTACAAAGCATTGGTCAGACCACATCTGGAATATGCAGTCAAGTTTTGGGCACCAGTTCACAAAAAGGACATTGTTGAATTAGAGAGAGTGCAGAGAAGGGCAACTAAACTAATAAAAGGAATGGAGGAGCTCAGCTTTGAGCTCAGCGACTGCAGAGACGGTGCGGGCAGGAGGAGGGGCGGGAAATTTAAATAATTTTGTATTGAATTCAAAACAAAATAACTTTATAAACTTTATTTAAAAAACTTTATATAACATATATAAATATATTATATATGCTACTGTACAGTCATATTACAGGTTTCAATATTTTTATGCACCTTTGTTTTAACATATTTTTTTTTATTTAAAGTTTATTTATACATTTAATACATTTATTAAATATTGGACATATTTCAGTGAGTTATGCCTAAGAATTATAAGGCTACAATGTAAAATAAATTTCAATGCAAAAAAATTTGTACGCTTTTTGCATGAAAATATGGACAGAATTAGAACGCCAGGGGGGTTTATAGTTTAATATAAAGATAACAGAGACCGTTGTACCAGGGGTATTTTTGCCTTCCTCTGGACCAACTATGTCTTATGGGGTTTTATATCTGGGATATTTTTATTCCCCTAGTGGTGGAACTTGATGGACTTATGTCTTTTTTTAACCTGACTTACTATGTAACTTGCAGCATCTGGTCATCTGGGTAAGATGAGTATAGTACAATGCTACCAGAACTCACTGGGGTAGGGGGATGTAATATAATACAATGTTGCCATTTTACACAATGACATTTAAAGTAACTCCACTTTTGTTGAGTAAACATCCTTGTTGAGTGATCAATGTAAATTAAAATAATTTTAGGAAATGTAGCAGAATAATATCTTTCCCTGTCTTTAGCTGCTTGTTTTGTCCTTTGAAAAATTATTCAGTTTGGGAGTGTGTGGGCCATTATAATCAACTAGTGCCCTTCCTGTGCCCTAGTAGGAAAAGCTGCAGTGTCTGCATTGGTGTAGAAGTTTTTGACCCAAAGGAAGTTTCACACTAAACACTAAAATTCCTATTAAAGTATTAAATTCATACCCTATCATATATTCTTATCGCAAACCAGGGAATGCCTAAAAATGGCTTATAACTTAGTTAAGACTTCTGGGAAAATCGGTGAGACAATCACACAAGCAGGAAATGACATTTTGGTCACATGTCTGTACCAATAGTGTTCAAAATACCTCCCGTCTGACATATTATTATTATTATTCTTGTTATTAATAATAAGAAACAAAATTGATATAGCTCCAACATATTACACAGGTCTGTACATCAGGGGTTTATAGGGGTTACAAATAACAGACAGGTACGAACAAGGGCACAGTAGGGGGAGAGGACCCTACCCAGAACAGCTTACAATCTAAATGCATTACAGTGACCACAGATTCAACCTGAATGGTAATGTTTTTAACAATAATAACATTAATTACATAGTTATTTGTTTAGTAATTCTATATGCTAAAATATTATTTAAAGCAGTAATTAGGCATCCATGTGAGTAATGAAACAACTTATAGGTAATATTGGAATTAACACTTTAATTAAGTAGCTACTGGCCCTTAAATATGTTGGATTTTTCTTACAGAGTAAAATATTAGTGTTCTTTTAAAATATTATTCACACAAATTGAACATACTTTCCACTTCTTTTATCTTCATTTCCCATGGTATGCAGGCTGTTTTAAAATTTTCAAAATCCCTTTTAAACTTTATCCATTTCTGAAAGACAATAATCATAAATATGAAACAGTTTTTTCTTTTTTGTCATAATCAAAAGGTAGAATAAAACATTATGCAATGTGTATGGAAGCAATAAGAAAGAATACTTGACATGTTTTTGAATTGAATGTACAGTTGACATTCAAAAATCCGGTAACCTCCAGACCTGAGGAGTGCCGGATTTTTGAAAGTTATGCTCACCTCCACACACAGGCCAACCTTCCTCTCACAGCACTGCGGACAACTGGCACAGTTCCAGGGAGCACGCAGCAGGGACGTCTCAACATGTATTTAGTGTAGCAAGCAAGACCTAACAGCTGTTTCTGCAGAACAGCACCATCAAAACATCAGTGGCCAAACAGTGTACTACAGTCCCTGTATTAAAAATGCGATCCGAAATTCATGCTGAAAAGCTGAAGGAACCAGATTATCCATGGCCGGATTGTCAGTTGTCAACTGTATAACCAAACTAAGCCAAACAGATCAAAACATAATTTTACATACATATTTCTTTATAGACATATTCAATCATAGTGGCTTTAAAAATCAAATATTCCTGGTCATTGACCTATATTGCTGCCATGCAGATGTTGTGGCTACGCTACATTCTGTTATATAAGGATAAGAAATTCAGATTTTTTCCTGACTCTTTGTTGCTGCCTACTTGCACCTGGTGGAACTGCTTAAAACTATTTAACCCTAATGAATTCAAGTAATTAACATTCTCTGGCTTTGGTGGCCATTTTTTATGAACGTCAAACCAGAGCACCACTCTCCAAGACTAAATGTGTTTAATATTAGTTAAATAGTCCAAAGCTGCAGCAACTAGATGCTGAAAAGTGGGCCTTGTAGTCTCTTAGGAACTTTCTAGGTGTATGAGTTGCCTGTCCAGTGCCAACACTCCAAGGTTGATCACTACAATGGTACTCAACACAACTACACCCTTTTAGGCCAGTACCATTTATCTAACCAATGTTCTCTCTTGCCAGCTTTACATTAAGAACCTAGTGTAATGTTACTCATTGGAGTTGTAATTTCCAGTACTTTTAAATGCTACTACAGCGTATAAGTCATAAAAGTGAGAAAATACCTTGTGAAAATGTATGCCTATGTTTAAATAATATCTCAAATGCTTTTTATGCAATAATAACACCTTAGGTTCAACCTTGTAAATAGATGATATATTGTAGGTTTATCTCAGTTGCTGTCACATTGAAATCAGCTCCCTTATGATATTAAATATTAAGCATAGAGGCCTTGTTGTGTTAATAGCAATATATATGCCCCCTAAACTCAGGAGGATGATTTAAGAGGATCTTCTAAAAATACTGATGGGTACCTGAACACTTACTTCTTCACACTTATTCCAAAAGTAATTTTGAGGGGGCAGATTTGTTTTTACCCCTTCCGTAGAAAACTGACAATACTTGAAAAACACATTATAATGATGTAGTATATTTATTCATAGCGTAACAAACAAAATCCCCTCCCATATTTATTGCTAAAATGGTTAAGAATAAACTGTGTTTCCTCTTTGTTAAATATTTTAATGAAGAGAAAATGTTATTGTGCTTCCTATACTATACATTCCCATTTCCATTAATCAATTCCTATATTATTTCAAAATATAACCAATCAACAGCCTTTTTTTATCATGAATATATGGTGCAGGGTTATTACACAGAGTTTACAATAGTCATGTCACTGACTGTCCTTCAGAGGTGCTCACAATTTAATTTTCTCTATTATAGTCATATGGAGAGATGTTAATATGGTTGGGGCTGTCCAACTCTTGTCTTTGAGGGCCATGATCTGCACATATTTTTAGTATTTCTCTAATGGTCAGCAGTAAATCTAATAAGGTGTGTGTTTATATAGTGTCAGTGGCCCTTGAGGACTGGAGGATATGTTTATATGAAATGCACAAAGTAAAGATGTGGGTGAGTTTATTCCCCCAATATATGCTCTAGCCAAGGTAAAATGTTCAATAGAGTCAGTGGGCATGTTTTATTAAAGTTTTCCAAGACTGCAGAAGATAGACCACAATGGAAGAACCCAGATGATCCAGCAATCTTGGAATGTATTTCCTAAAATAATTTGCTACTAATTGGCAAAAGTCTCCAGTCTTGGAACATATCCATTCCAGGTTTGCTATATCACCCAGGTTCTCCCATTAGAGTCCATCCTCTCCAGTTTTGCACAGCTTTAATAAATCCGGCCCATTGAAATAGTTTTTATACATTCTCTATTTACCAGAAATAAACATTATCAAAGAAAAACAAACAATTAAAGAAGATAGAGAGTAAACCTCAAAACTTTCTGCAAAAACAATTATACAGCCATATATAAACCAGCAACCTGGTTTACCCCAAAAGTGAACACAGAGAAAAGAGTCTAGGTATGGACAGCCATCCTGAAAAATCCTCATCCTAAAAATCTCCCCTGTCTCCCAGGTGTTTTCAGACAATATCAGCAGGAGCTTTCAAATTCTCCCTGTTTGTGTGGATTTTCTCCAGGTACTCAGGTTTCCTCCCACATTTCAAAAACATGCAGTTAGGTTAATTGGCTTTCCCCTAAACTAACCGTAGACTGTATTAAAGTCATATGACTATGGTAGGGACATTAGATTGTGAGCTCCTTTAAGTGACTTCATAAAGCGCTGCATAATATGTCAGCGCTATATAAATAATATATATATTACTAGACAGTATTTATGTAGTCCCCACATAAGCACTTTACTAAAATCCATAGTCATGTCAACTCTATAGGTATGTGAAACATTTTTTACAGTTTACAAAATCTGATCCTGAAAGAACACATAATTAGCATTAGGAAGCAAATTGTATTCTCAAGCAGGCATTTACCTGAAAGTAAAAGTTAACCACCTAACCGATAAGCTTGAACTTTTCCGTGCTAAAAAAAATTACTATTTTCGATAACCCCGAACTTTTCTCACTGTATGTAAATACAGTGAGAAAAGTTCGGGTTTATCGATCACTTACCTGGTTCCGCTGCGATCGTCCATCCGTCGTGTTCCAGCGTCGTCCTCCAGCGTCGGGTGTCCTCTCCGGGAAGAAGAAGCCGGCTGGCTTCTTCTTCTAAGTCGGCCGGCTTAGAAGAAAAAGTCCAATACAAAATATCCAGTCCAATACAAAATAAGACAAAATATATTTATGTGGTTTTGTCTATAGGTATGTGACGTTGGACGGTTAGGTGTTTTAGAAAAATATATTACTATACAGTATACCGAATTATCACGTTTTCAGTATTTTTCATTTATTTATGTATTCTTGTTTAAGCTGATTTTTGTGTATTTTAATTTTATTAAAAGTATTTTTTTTTTTTACATGATTGTGTGTTTCAAACATTTTTTATATTCATGATATCTACTAGAACCCTGTTTGGACATATTTCTGTAAGTTACAGGTCTACAATTTAAAAAAAAAAATTTCATTAAAACCTGTAACGCTTTTGGAACAGAAATCTAGACCTCAGTGTAACGCCCAGGTGGTTAACAGAGTAAACTTTTACTAGTAAAAAGTAACCAGTAAACAGATATAGGTTATGTACAGATTCTAATCATTTATAAACAATGCATTTGGTATTATTTACTTTACTTTGATTTAATTTACCAATATTCAATTTATTTATGTATCCAAATAACTTAACATGAGAACTTGATTGTAAGCTGGGCTACTGCCCTAATACTAGCCTTTAGTGTACCAATAACAATGTTACATGTAGGTAAATTATTTTAAATGATAAAAAATCTAACTTTTACAAATAGCAACAATATTTAAAATAATGAACATTTTATTGTGAGTAAATATTCAATTTTTAAAATGCAAAGCAGCATTTTCTTGACAGACTTTTCACTTTTAAAGGAAAACAGAATATGCTTAAATGTATTTATACACCCAGCTGTGAGAACCAATCAGGCTTATCTTGCTGTCTGGCTTCAAAAAGATTCAATCTACATATGTTTCTGTTGACTATCGTTACCAAGCCAAAGGGAGATGAAGCATCTTGAGTTGTTTGGGCCATTTCTAGCACTACATACAACTGTCTGACACCCATTAAACTGGTTTACTAGGGTACTAGGGAAGGTGCAGGCCAGATCATTTTGTAATGTCTTGGAAGTAGAAATTTACTTTAACTCATATATTTTCAAAATATATTTTATCATGATCTAAAACCGATGTTTATCATTGAGTTTTTCCCTGCGGTTTGTAGAATGATAAATGATTACTATGGCTCTCAATAACTATGATTATACTTAACTGTACTTAAAAGTATAATCCTAGATTTATATTCATTATAATTTGCAACATTTAACAAGAAATGATCTTTCCCACAAGAACAATCAAAGTTTTATGTCTTAAATGTGATACTGTGTATCTTCTATTTATGCAAATCAACATACAATTTGACAGCTAGAATCTTAGGTATTTATCATTAAATATTAGGTATGTATTTTTACCACTGCACAAACTTGTCATTTTCGAAATTCTTTTGTTGAGTTTTAAAAGCCCATGCTGCTCTGCTTATAAATGCCAGATAGAATGGTATATTGGATACACTGGCCCTGATTTATTAAAGCCCTCCAAGGCTGGAGAGAATACACTTTCACCAGTGAAGCAGGGTGATCCAGCAAATCTGGGATAGATCTGATCCAGGGTCAAAGCATTTGCCAGCAAATAGCAAATGACATTGAAACAATCCATTCCAGGTTTGCTGGATCACCCAGCTTCACTGGTGAAAGTGTATTCTCTCCAGCATTGCAGAGCTTGAATAAATCAAGCCCACTGTATGTTTACTGCTGCAGTGGTAAAGACAGAATGGGAGTGCAGAACCTCCCTGAGGCTTTTGGCTGCTTTTTCTGTGCATGCCCAATCATTTTACTACATGGGGAAAATTTCCTACATTTTCCTACACGTGCAGCGAGTTGAGCACTTTTTTTCCCCCATTTACAGACGGCTATGTCACACGATCTTCTGCATGCATAGTGCCTGATCAGGTGACGTAGCCAGCGGAATAAAGAAGACGGAGGAAGATGGCGGCACCCGGCACATTCTCTGTGCCGTGATGGAGGATTCTAGGATGGCGTGGGACCCAATCCAGAAAAGCTTTGGCGGGATTAATATATCTACAAATTAAAGGTGAGTTGTTTTTTTTAGTTTAGTTTCGCTTTGTATATGTTTTTCTTTTGTGGTTCACTTACCAAAACAAGTGGTTCACAATCCTTTTTTACTTCAAACTTTTCACCAAATTATGACTTAAAACTCAACTTTAAGATTAGCAGTGTGTCTCACTAGGAAGTTTTCAAATTTCAGGACATAAAGTGATGTAAAATATCTCCAGTGGTAAGTAATATCATTGTCTAAGTCAATCATTTGCCTAATTTTTTGTCTTGCTTGCCTAGAGTTGGGTTTTCAGGTATTATGTAAAATTTACTGTTACAGTAAACTATGTCTAAAACTTTTACTATGTTTATTGTGTTGTCAGGGGACATATTTGCCACAAGGGAACATCTATTTGGTCATTAGTGTCCTCCACCATGCATTGTTCTCCATATTGCAGATTATCAGATTCTTAAATCTCTGTAGGCGCTGCAGCACAGTACTGCCTCAGAACAAAATACATACTATGTATTGTAGTACAATAAAATACTCTTGAGACATATTATTATACACTAACTGGTTGTGAGTTAAACAATGCTGCCTTTGATGTCATTTTACGCTGCACCAGGGTTAAAATTTGTTAACTGGGCAAATTTATTAGGCATGTCTAATCAACCTGGTGTTAAATTAGGAGAACTTTATTGTCTAAATAATTAAATACCCTTAAAAAGAAATTGCTTATGGTGCTTCTCTTCAGTAATGTAAATTGTAACATAAACACTCTTGTATGTAGACTTAATGGGCAAAAACAGTCATGTTTGCTGTTTTCCTACCTACATCATTAACACATTTACATATAGAACATTGTAAAATGTAACATTAAGAATGATATATTCTTGTCATTATAAAACATTTTTAGGGCATGTGTCAGTGGGGTTTGGGCTGGTGTTAAATGCATCAGTATGATATCAGTTAAGACTTCTCTAGTCTTGGAGAGCCTTAATGGATAAAACCTAATATATTTATATATTTTTAGTAATTACATACTGACCACCCAAGACTTGACCTCTTAGACATGTGTATGATATATATATATATATATATATATATATATATATATGTGTGTATAATACGTCTTCCATACCTTTAACATCATGACTTTGTAGGCATAAAATTTCTTTCCTTTTCCCTTTCCCAAAGCACCTTCAAATTTTTCCACAAATTTTTGTGCTTCCCTATAACAAAACAGAGATTATGGTTACTACTTTCCTTGCTGCAATGTAAAAAAAAAATACTAAACATTAGAGTTGCCACATTGCCCTTAGACAGCTGAGAAAAGGAATTCAGTAATTTAAATAAAAATTAAAAACCTAACCCCCCTCTATAAATGTGTGTTCTTACTGCAGTTATATAATTATGTGTTGGAGGTGACAATTCTGCGTAGGAAAAGATACATTTTTCTTATATTTTATTTTATAATAAGAGCATTTGTACATGTTTCTAATTTCAGTAGTAGATTACATTTCTTATATTTTGCTCAACATCTTAAACTGTTTGCACATGCACTGTGATCAACTCATCACAGTGAATTATCCCATATTACATGGCTCCATCCAAAATATCCATCAGACATTTGTATCAACATGTAAGCTAGATATAAGAAAATTCTTTCTAATATGTTAAACATTTACCGGTAGCACACAGTTTAGAAACATATAGTAAAAAAGTTTAAAATAAACCATTACATTTCTTTAAACAATCCTTGCTGGAGTAAAACTTTTGAAAGAATAGAATAGTAAGGAAAAGTTAAATGCTTATCTTTTAGAAAAGTTTGACCTTTGTTGTATTACACAGCTACCAGCCTTAATGATAGAGATACTTTTATCAATTACTTAGATTTGATTCTATTAATATAAAAAATACCCACAGTGGAAATTAAAGCATTTTTTGCTATTATTTGAGTAATGGAAACAACTTTGCTTCAGAGACCATACAAATCCTTGTAGCTTTCTTAGAAGTATTACATTTCTTTGTGTCTTTAATTAAGACAGATCATTTGATCCGTTTCTAGATGACGGTAAGATAAGCTCCTTGCTCTATGTCATAGCTCTGGTTTCAGAGTCCAGCTGCAGAATTAAAGAACGACTTTAATGGTATTTGGTGTTTTAGGTTGGCATTTTACTGTAAGATTGCTAAGGATTCTGCTGCAATTGTTAGCCTTGAAAGAAATGATAAAATGTGTTTGCCTAAGTTTATTCTTCCAAAGCAAGGTTGTATATCATTATCTAAACACAATGGCCTATGAAAACTTTTTTTCCCCAGACCATGAGCCTGGTGTTCCTAGTTCTTATGTTCCCAAATCTCAGAATTATGGTAATAGTGTTGGTGTCCATGTTTGTACCTAACTAAAACCTAACCCTTGCCTACCTGACCTCCTAACCATCACTTAAATTAGAGCCTATAATTTCCAACACTTTTAAACTGGGCTCTAACACGTAACTCCCCTAATTCTAAACTTAAGCTACACGCACAGGGCAGATAAACATCACCAAAGACGAATGGTCATGCTCATCTCGGATGAAAATCTGACATGTGTACAGAGATCCCCCAATGTCATTCAACAATTGGATAGGTTGGATTGAATGGCTGATCAAGAACAGCCGCTCTGTATTTCAGTGGGGGGGGGGGGGGGGGGGGGGGGGGGCCGCGGGGCGGTGTCTTGGATGGTATGCATTGATGTGACTTTCTCTCTCTCTCTGTGTCTCTCTCTCTCTCTGTGGGGGGGGGGGGGGGGGGGTGCTCACTTGTCCTCCTTCTTTCTCTCTCCATAGAGCAGAGAGTAAGTGGGACTTATCACTTAACCCTCCTCAATAGTTAACCCCTAAAACAAGCCCACATATCAATTTACCAAAACAATTATTTTGGCATTCCATTACCAAAACAACCTCAGCTGAACTAAGCTGCAAAATGAACATTCAGAAATATAATAAGTATGACAAATAAAAAATTGTTTATTGGTTTTTCAAGTGGACTTTCAGCAAATCACAGAATATCTGTCCTAATATTATTATATGTTACTTCAATAAATGCTACTTAAGTTTTACTTTTCTAGGTACCTTAAAACAGAAAGCTTTTTCTTCATACGCCAGGGCTTGTTCCTAATAGTGGATATTAATTTCTTCTTTTCCTCTACTTGCTCCATGAGTATCACCATTTCTTCTTCAGTCATTGATTCTTCATCAGATGATGAAGATGAAGCTGAATCACTGTAATAGGTGCAAATACAATATACGTTATCAATGTCATATTCATTGTTAATATGTAAAGGTAGCTAGCTACCTGTATTACAAATTCTGGCTCTCCTGAAAATGTTGGTTGTCATTGTGATCTTCTGATCATTTATCTGGTGATTATCCAACCCAGAACACAGCCAGAGACTTGTTTTATACTGTATTACCTATTCTATGTCAGTGATTTAATAGAATGTAACTTCTGTTGCTAAAATACAACATTTATAAACAAATATTTATGCAATTTCCTATTATTAAATTATACATTTGTACTTCAATTTACAACCAGTTATTATTTACTTGTATACACAATTTGGTAATTTCTTGCTTGATTTATTGGCTTGCTTTTGCCCCTTGCAGTGTTTCTAATACAACACTGGGTTTGATAATGTGCCTATATATGGTCCATCCAGTAAGAATTTAAGGAGTAAGAAGTGGCAGCAAGGTATGTAATTAATGCCTAGCTGACCAGGGGAAGATATTTTAGGGCTAGGTGAGAATTTTTTTTATTTAACAAAGCAAGAGGAACAACATTACAGTCAGATGACTGACATTATCACTTAATGGTGCCACCAGAGATATCAGTCTTATAATAACTCTTTTTTTTAAATAGTCAAAAATTAGGTTATTGCATTACAATATTTGCCAAAAACATCATTACAATGAAATTATTCTTAAAGTAGTAAAATATAATGGTTTAGGTTAGTAGGTAGAGGATACTCCGAATGTTGTTTCCATTTCTTAGATCTTCAAATTCACCACACTTCAGTTATATCAAAAGCAAACTGCAAGAGATCTTTGTGACTGGCCTCTGCTCTAATTATGGAGTTTTCTCTAAAAGCAAAATGCAGAGAACAATCCATGGGACACTGCAGAATCCATACACACAGACCACATTTTGTTAATGAAGCATAAACTGCTGTGGAGTATGTACCGCTGTGTCCAGCAGAAAGGCATATCCGCTATAAATAGGAACATTTGTTTTTATTCATTATTTACAAACCTATGGTAGAAAATGACATCTTGGAAGAAGATTTATTGCTCTGCATGAGAAGAAGAATTCTATTTAGAATACTCTGAAAACATGATCATCTCTTGCGTCTAACATATTATGGTTGTATACAAATTTATATTTTTTCTTTGTTAGCTTAAATATTCACATTTAAGAAAATAAATATTGAGAAATGTCCAAATTATTTCAATTTAAAATCAATTTACAGCTATTATTCCTAGGTATTGAAAAGCAATTTGTTTACAACTGAAAATAGTAACAGAAGTGAAATGTAATACTATATAGGACAAATATTCTTAATTTTTGGATGAAGGAATGAATCCCATAAATTATGGCTAACTCCCCTTTACAATGAACTGATTAAATATTTGTAATACGGTTTTATAGGGCAGGAATTAAATAAAATAAAGGAGGAACCACTGATTGTGCAGCAGAATTCAGAGCATAGAATGTAACTTGTTGTAAGAGCTGCTGGTAGATTTTAGGGAATTTTCAAAGGCCATGGTTAAAGGAAAACAATATAGTTTACTGCATGTAATAAAAATACAGAAGATAAAAAATCAGAAGCAATTATTTTAATTAACCCAAAAAATTCAACTTAGAACCAATTTACAGTAAAAATTATTACTTGTATAAAACGCTATTGAAAATACCTTAAAATAGCCTGAGCAATTTCAATAAACTGTATCAACCAACAGGCAGTCTGTAAGTCCCTGGTAAGCACCGGCCAAGACACCAGTCCCCCAATTTAACACCGCAGTCTTAACCTTTGGTAAGGCCCCGCTCAGCCTTGGAGAAACTGGTTGTGCCTCCCACTATTCATTTGCCCCCAGGACTTACTGCACAAGGGATGGTGTCTGGACATGGGCTGGCAGCAAGCCAGGAGCCCACAGATTGAAGTACCAAGATTCCAACAGATACAAGTCCAGAATACACAGCAGAGGTCATACACAGAATATCTGTCCACCAAAGTACACAAGGGCAAATCAGAAGCAATGTCGGGGGTCAAAGGCAAAAGGTCAGTCCAGGCTGCATAAAAACGATGGATCAGGAACAGGCAAGGTCAGCATTAGTAAATCAGACGAACACACACTCCCGCACAGATTAGCCCAGCTAAATGTCAGACTTAGAGCAGAGAGGCTATAAAGTCCCAGCAGCTGACAGCAGTGCAGGACTGAATCAGGAGCTAATCAGCCTCTAGAATCCCCTTCAGCTGTGCACAGCCTCACAATGGATGCTGGGGATGCCATAAATAAACCAGGCTGCACAGCTAAAGGGAAGCAGGGGCTGCTGGTATCCCAGTTCTCCTGGCTGCTGCAAATTTATCGCTAGACAGAACAAACAGTGTTTTATACTGCAATAGTGCTCAGCACGGAGTCACCGGACAGATGAGCATCTCATAACACAGTAAATTTATTATTTTTCTGCTGCTATAAACCGAATAATAAATCTCATTGGTTGCTTTGAAATAATGCACTTTACAGGGGGGGCTTTTTTTAAATAAAGGCCTAACTTTACCTTTAACACACCAGAAGTAATAATGCATGGACTGTGTAAATATAAACAAACTCATTATTCTGATTTATTATATAAGTTTGGAATCTCCGCACAACAAATTGTAGATGAATATTCGCTTCACTTATCCAGTCACATGCATATGAAATAAGTAAACAGAAGTTTTCTTTTCACATGACTTTTTTAGTCTTTTAAAGACTTTTAAACAGAGCTTTTGCTTCCAGTTTATAGGATTAATTAAAGCCTATATATCACTAATCAAATTAAATTCATATATTTATCTCATTGACATAATAACTGGCAAATTTATGTAACTATCCAGTCCTAATATTAAACCTAGCTTATTGTAGTTTCAAAAATTGTTTTCAATCTTCTTAAATCTGCAACTTTCAATAAACTAATACTTGGTTAACAGTACTTAATGAAAAAAAAGGTCACGCATTAATGATATACAGTGAACAGAGAAAACTACCGTATATACTCAAATATAAACCATTTTAATATAAACAGGTACCTACTTTACCTGGAAAGTCAGGACAACATTGACTAGAGTATAAATCTATGAAAGGACTTGCAGCCATTACTGCAAGCATTCAAAACAGTAATCATCTGAAATGCCAATAAAAATAATACAAGCAAATACATCTATAGTTTGTTATTTAAAAAAATTAAAACCACAAAGGTTCAGGCTGTTTATCCTATGTACCCTACCCTTTTTTACAGGTTAAAGTATTTTATACTTTTGAGTCGGTTTTATTGGTTCACTTACTCTTAAATGACCTTTTGTGCATTATTTTTGTACACAGTAAAAAACTGATATTTTTTCTAATGACATTGTTGAGGTTAAAAAAAATATCTCAGTTTATACTTGAGTATATATGGTAAATGTACAGCAAATACAGTTAGCCCTACTTTTAAAGCCAAAACAACCAACAGAGCTGCAATACTTCCTCCAAAAATGACCTATAAAGGAGGTGAGAGAAATCTTTCAATGTAGACAACTGTGACAACTTTCTGAGCTTGGCTGTCTTTGCTGTTTGCACAATCGAATAATCAATATATTTTACTTTCATAAATCTGATCAAATATCAATTTTAGAAAGCTGCACTGATAGGTCTAAACAGCTTAATGCAGTACCAAACTAAACTATAACCAGAAAGAAAGGCAAGAAAAAAAATGCGGCTCTGTAATCCTAAATACATCAATAAATTGTAGGACAGAAGAAAAGTACTGCATGGGTAATCTCTGAAATAAATGTCTTTATACTTTTGGTGTTGCTTCTACTTTATTTTTTACATTGTGCACCTTAGATCAGCTCATTGTTTTTTTCATGTCTGGTAATTATACACACTTTTTATAATAAGGCACAATTGAGACTTATAGGTGTTACCGATCTGCAGCAATGACTGATTTGGGGGGAAGCATTTAGCATTGTAATGCGTAAGTAAAGTAAAGTGATATAACATATAATGGAGCAGTATGCACACATACCTTTAACTAAGCATATTTCACTGCAGCCAGTGCACCATTTGGTAAACTAATGTAGAATCTACCATTAGATTAATATAAAATCTACTGTTTAATCAATAGAAAATCTACCACTGAACAAAGGAGCCCTTTATATGAATATCTTCTATCTCACATTTCAGCAATCATAACATACTGCTACACAAATATAAAAGGTTATGTTTTCTTATATTGATTACAATCTCTTTGGGGTCTATTTATGATGTAATGAATCTGCCAGTTACTGAAATATTCCCTGGTGGTGAATCAATTACTGGTATTGAAATACATCGACTTGGAAGATTCTCCACTAGGGAATGTTTTAGTGAATAACAGACTTACTGCTTTATAAATAGACCCCTTTAAGTTTTATTTGAAAAACACATATGCACCTTTCTACATAGGTATTACAATGAAGCTGTGATATTCATGAAGTCATATTCACTGCATCATAAATAGACCCAAAATATTTCTTAGTGCATAGCTTTAAATGCACTGTTAATAAGAAGTATCACATAATTTTCACATGTCTATTTTTAGCTGTTTTTTTGTTTACAGAGCTAAATAGCTCAAGCTCAAATTTACACCCATGACTGAATCACTCAGATCATTGCCCCATTTTTATAACCTTCTGCTTTCTGTTTCAATTAGATCTATACACACACCAAGATAAGTCACAGCAGTATGTGACTTATGCCTACCTTCCTTCCCTGCTGTGTTCATAGAGTATTCCCTAACAAAGAGACAGTCTAATCAATTTTCACTTTAAAAAATGCATAATCTAATGTGAAGCTAGTGTCAGAGGCAGGTGTCCTTCATGAAATGTTTAATTGTAAAATTAGGATTTTGTATAAAAAAAATTAAAGAAAACATCAATTTAAAACATATAATGCACAAAAGACATTGACCCACAAACACTTAACTTTCTTTTAAATATCTGCATGTGTTGCAAATGAAATCTACTACACTGGGCTGCATAAAAAGACTCTTGTTTAGTTGACTAGTTTGTAATGTATTCACATGGAACAAAAGGTATGGGATTACTGTAGGAAACCATTAGCTATTTTGAAAATAATAGGTTTGTAAGATAATAGGCAAGTAAGATATACAAATGTGCTAAGAAAATAATGAGTGAGCCAATCCAAACATAAGTGATGGACCAGCAGCACACATGGAGATATCTTGTAGTCTGTAAATTCTGATAATGCAGGCAGAGCACCGGGACTGATAGAGGTGTATGGACGGAGTTTCAAGCCCATTAATCAAAATAGAGGTACTAATATGGAACAACATTGACCAATACATTTGTTATTTATTCTGAATTTTTTGGGTAATCATGCATTTTTGTGTCATAACATATTTAATATGTTATATTGTATGTATAACGTATGGTGTATGTGTAATGACACATGAACCCTGATTGAGAATGCCTATGCTTCAGTGTAAGTGGTATAACAGTTAGACAATACAAATTAAAATGCAAGATCCATTTCTGGTAGATTACCAGGAATTTCCAAATCAGTACATGTATTTGCAGGGTCGTTGAAGAGATAAAACATGGGAAATGGGATGCATTGCCAAGAAGTTGTGCATATATATTTTTTTTCTTGACATACGCATTAGGCTATTTTATTCTTTAACGCTGTTGCAGCTTTATGTGTATGCATCAATGCTTTCCTTTATATTGCATGATTTAGACATTATTATGTCCAAGTATTTTCTTATTGTGGAGAAATTAAAACAGAAACAGAGCCACTGAGAATGATTCAGTCCAACACAAGGATTTTATAGCAGTGTTAAGAAAAGATATGTTTAAAAAAAACTGAGAAATACATATTTAGGTAACATGTGAATGCAGTTGTGTTACTAATACTATCCCACAAATACTACAATGCTTATTAAATTTACCCTATTACAAGGTTTCTGGTTAGTGTCAAATTCAGCTCCATGCATGGCCACAAGGGATGTACTGACTAATTACTGTGGGAAGCCTGTCATAGGTCTGTTTGGATTAGTTGTGCATTAGAAGCACACAGATCATCAGATCCCCAACACAAGGTACTGTACTGTGTGACTTTTTTTTATCTCAAGATATTATCATATTTCATAATTAATAAATCTCATAGGTTACAATGAGGCTACCGCTTCCTCGCATCTGTAAACCACGCCTGTGGGTGAGGCACTACATGTAGCATCTTATCCTTGACCACCCATAGGGAATAAATGGGGGCAGTTGTGAGTGGTTCTGCCATCTGGTATAAAAGGTTTAAACACCGGTTCATTAGGTGGCTCACTGAGTGGCTGTTGAGGTGTCAACAATTAGGAGATGGCTGGGAACTGTTGTTCCCACTCCTTGTGCAAACCTTTCCTGTTAACAGCTTTATTTCATTTTAGAAATTGTGAAGCCCTGTACAGACATTTGATGGATGTGATACAGTGACAGATTAATGTAGGGGAGAATGAGCAAGCAGCACCCTATTGTGCTCTCCTCTATAAGACTGAAAAGCAGACATTCCAACTGATTGTTCATCAGTCTGCTATGGTCGGAGAACCTCTATAGATATGGTAGACCTTCGCCCAAGACGAGCACAACTGCTGAGACTTTTATCTGATGTGTATACATAGCGTTAGTTAAACAGCACTTCAAACAGCCTCAATAGGCACCCACTGATTTTTCGATATCACCACCCTAAATCTAATGTTATTTGAAAGGAATATTAGCCTGTTCAGTAATCTTTGAGAATTTGCACTTTCATTTTATTGCAGAGGTTGTTAGAATCACAATGTCAGTTACTAGTTATGGTAAAACACTACGTATAAAGCAGGCAAAATACAGTGTTGTATGTTCCTTTGTGGATTGATATTGCAGAGATAGAAGCAATGGAATGCTTGGCATTCAGAAAATTATACATTAAATTTAAAATGAATAAATTACGTTCCATAGTGATATTTAGGATTAAAGTGTACCTGTGCCCCAACTATGGGTGTTAAACTCTTTCTACTTCTTATACCCCTCCCTTTGTGTATACCCCGGTGTGCATGTGAATATGAGATATGATCAGTCTATGGTGTTTTGTAGTGTCCAAAGCAGATTTCAGATTCTATCTACTCATTTTTTTCTTATTACTTATCTCAGCTGTTTTTACATGATAACTTTAGGAACATCAAACCACTGATATTTTTTAACTGGCTGGATAATTGCTTGATATTTATTAAACAGACTTTCATTATGCAGGAAAAAAATCCTTTCTTTGATGTTCCTACAAAGGGCAAAACATCAGGTTCACTTTAACTAAGCCCTTCCCCAGCACTACATATGTACTTTGCATACATATGTGCCCCACCCCTGCACTACATAGTTTTGTTCCTTTGCTGCAGCAACACATAGCTTACATAGAAACGTAAGCTGTGTGTTGCCAGAGTCATATCTTACACTATGCTAAGGAATCTTCTGTGTCAGCACTATGGCATAGAGTAAGTCACGTGCTTACCCCTACCCTCAATCATCAAGAACTTTTTTTGGGCTCTTGGCACTGAATGAAGTGGCAGAGGAGTAAGGAATGTAATGCGATAGTAGAGAGAGACTGGGGATCAAACAATTGGCTTGCCCATTCAAGCTTAAAGTTTTGATCTGTGATGTGTAAAATTTGTGATCGATGTGTCACCTCTTTGGAATATCAGCATACCTTTGGCCAGTATGGCACCATGAAGAACCTGACACTAATGATTAATAAATATCTTGAACTATTCAAAATCAACCAGATTTTTTAAACATGGTGAAAGTAAAGGAAATGCAAGGGACTTTATTTTTCTGTAAATGTAAAGAGCACCACATAAAAAAATCTTTTTATAGAAACTTATAAAAAAAAAATCATAATAATATTATCCTTGATTTTAGCGTTCTTACCTACCACCACTTAAGTACCACACAGGATCAATTATATTATTATCAAAAGTCACCTCGGAATGTTCTCATGGATTTCAAATTATTCTTGATATCATAATTTCTTGAGTGTAAAGCGTAAAAAAAAACTGAAAGCATTGCTCTATAAATAAAAAATGTATGGTGATATATTGCAATCCAATCAAGTGCACTTCTTATCTACTGCTCCAAACTGTATTCCGATAGTAGAAAATATAACTGATGTATGCAAGTTATAATTTATATTAGCATATAGATAACAAACTTTTAATTGGAAATATTGTGTGTATCAATTCATAATCGACTATGAATATACACATATATGTATGCAAACATTAATATGTGAAGTTATTTTTGTTCATTTCCAGAGTTTAACAGTAATGGGAAACTAAAATGCATTAACTTCTGTATATTGAGGCAGTCACACATTTAACTTAGAATACAATGAAATCCACTGCAACAGAATGAAAATGCTGGGAAATATATAGCAAATATAATGCAGCAGCTAATACTCTATTTACAGAACACAGCAGTACCTGCCACTTCTCTTTTTCTTATCTTCACCCTTCTTCCCATCTTTCTTTTCATTCTGTTCTTTTTGTTTTTTATTTGCATTTCTAGTCCTGTTTCTGTTACCACCTCTCATGTTGGTTCCATTGTCTTCATCCTCATCATCATCTTCATCATCCTTTGGCTTACGCCTGGTTCTGGTCCTTCTTTTCCCTCTTATTGACTCATCTTCACTACTATTATCCTCACTGTCATCTCTTCTTCTAGCTGTGTTTTGGTGTTGCTGTCTTCCACCTGGCTTTCTTTTTGTGCCTTCTTCCTCTTCTTCATCTGCAAGGTAGAATTACCTAATTATATATGAGCAGGATGGATTGGTAATTGGTAATAGAATTGTTATTAATGCTCTTTTTACTAAGTCATACCATTAAAGGAGTACACTAAACCATGGGAGTCACAAAAATGTTACACTGTAATGAACAAATTTGAAAGTTTGCATTTATTGAAAAATGTCTAAATGAACAAGGAATTCAAAATTTAAAACTTAGAAGCACTTTTTACCTATCTCAGACCTATTCCTGTGACAAAAACAGCCTCATGGTCCCATTAATAATATTATTTTACAAATGGAAAAATCAGACAACAAAAAGAGTAGAAGCAATAGCATAGTAATAGAGTGCAAGGAAAAATTATTTGCTAATTTCCATTTGCTTCTAGATTGGAATCATGATATAACCAAACATTTTTATGGAACTCCTGAACATTATTATTTAAACCAAAATCTATCCCACTCTCTACCATTCTTACTGTTTCACCTGCCAGCACCATTATTAATTTAGTATTCTTGTGCTTTCTATCAAGAAGGAAGGACCCATAGGGTTTTTTTTATCTGGGATATGTTTATTTCCTTAGTGGCGGAACTTTATGGACTTATGTCTTATTTCAACCTGACCTACTATGTAACTATATAACCTATAAAATGTACACAGCAAGCATTTTTCTGGTACTGCTGTGGTTTATGCAAATGCTCATAGCCTGTGGAGTTGTCTGAGACAATGCCAAACCTCTTTACAAAGTTCTCTTTCTAGCTTTAGTAAAAAAGAAAAATGGTGCCAAAGAAAGTATAGGCAGGAGTAAGACAAATAAATATTTAAATGCAAAAAATTAAAAAAAAAATAAAAATAAATGTTTAATACATCGAAAAAAAACATTTAAAAAACATGCAGGTAAAGCAATTTTTCTTTCTCATTTATGGTTGACAATGAATGACAATGAGCTATAAAGGATTTTAAAGCATCACCTAAGGATAATATTGAGTAGCATCGTTTTTCACCTATACTATTTTAAGTATTGACATACTTGGTATCTATTTATTTGACTCAGCCTTATATTTTATATTTATATTTATGCAAAACAATACGGGATTTTGTTGAATTTCTTTGCTCTGAAAATAATTTTACTGTGTTTTTTTACTGAAAATTTGATTTTGATAATATGTAACATAACAAAAAAAGCATTTGATGATTTTATTTTACAGGGCTTCTGCTTTCATCAAACATATTATGGTTTGTAGTTTTGTGCAATTTTAGTATGTATGTGCAAAATGAAGAATAGCAACATCGGGGTTAAGTAGACTTTGCAGTCTGAAGCAACCAATGGATATTTTGGTAGCCAGCCTGCCCTTCATTATATATGTGCCCTTTATAAATGTATATATGCCATTATTATTATTCATATAAGATATTTATATTTAGGACACTCAGTATGTTAAAAACAAATCACCAAGCAAAATACACACTGCAAAATACAAAAAAACATAATTACTAAATACTTGTACTGCCTTTCCAAGGTGAAAGTTACTACAAAATCACTGTGTTCATTTAATTTGTTAGACCTGTGTCAGTCTACATCAAAATTGGTTTACATATGTACAATATGTCAGTCAAATCTCGGATCAAGCTGTATTTACTCATGCAGCATGGACATATATTAAATTCTTGCAGCTTTTATTCTCATCTTTCTTCAATAAATAACAAACCAAGCAAGTTTATTTCCCCTGATACTTTTTGTGTTTAATCTTTTTATCCCACCTACTCATTTCAGCAGGTTACTAAGTCTCCAAAGTGTAAAACGTAAGAAAGAAAAGAATTATATTCACAGAACTTCTTATTATATTATATTCACAGAACTTCTTAAGGAAAACCATCAGACAGCAATTCCCAGAGTTCAAACTCAGCTTTGTACCATTGAATGTCCTTTGTAGTCTCCTATAGGTTGTTTCAAAAACTCAACACTTAAGAAATTTCTAAATGTTGTATGAAGATACCTAGAGTTTAGTCGGCACCATAAAAGATATGATCTACTGCTGCATTACGTTAAGGAAAAAGAGAATGGAAATTGTTGGGACTGAAATGACTGGAAAACCATTTTATATGTTTCCTTTAATTGGGTGTTCAAAGAGTTTAAAAATGGGTCATGATACAGATTGCTGTGATTGAATATTAGCTTAAAGCAATCAGTTATTCATTATTTATACCGAAAAACGAAACTCTTTCAAAAATATAACATATAGCATTTAAATATATACCTGGTATTTCTATATCAGTAATAAATACAAGTTGGAATTATCTACTGAAGGAGTGGTAAAATACAAATGTGTCTATAATACCTACAGGTAAAGAAACATTCTGCCCTAACTATAGTTGGATCCTTTGGGATGAGTCACCCATTGGTTTCCTAAACTTCTTGGGGACCTTAGCTATGTTAATTTTCTTCCATAGAGTGTCCCTACCAGATCTTGCATGTTTCCACTTCTCCTGTTATATTCTTCACGATATAAAATACACAAACATTTAGCAAAGTGGGACTCCCTAGTAGAAGGTGTGTATGTATGTAGACCAGGGAACTCAGAAGCACAAATCTGACCACCAGAGTCCCCAAGAGACTTCAGAAATGATTGAGGGTTTAACTCCCAAGTTTCCACCAAAAATGAAAAATATCAATTTTGGATAGACTATATCATTTAAAAAATACAGCTAACTTACATATTTGTGGTTTAGCCCATGGTACTTCTCTTGTTACATGGCATCTTAATGGAAGAGCAGGTAATAAATGCATCATTTAGTAATTTATAGCTACACTAGAAGTAAAAGTCACTAAAAAGAACAGCAACAGTGAATTACTATGACTCCTACTGCTGCCTTCCAACTAATCCAATTTAGTGCAATAAAATATCAATAGGGCAAAATTACAAATATCATCTTTCATGATATTCTAATTTTGTACATGTTTCTTTTTAGGTTTGGAACGAGCAGGAAAAATGGATCAAAACTCCTTACAGTTTTTTGAAAATTTGTTTCTGTGTTGCACAGGGAAGATTTCCCTCATTCCCTACCTAAATGCCATTAGAGAAAATTCTTACAAAATTAAGTTGTTACCAGAACAGGTGCCTCCTTTAAAAAATATTTGATTCTCCATCACTCTCTGCCCATGTAACAATGGTCTTTAGGACAGGTGTGTGGAACATAATCCATTATTGGGACACATACAGCAATAAAACTCACAGTTTCCCATCCCTCTCCATTTTACCAATAACATGTTTTATACATACACTTTAAAATAAATTTTATGTTTTTATTCATCAGAAAATCAAATAACTAAATATATACTAACTACAGTAATTATTAGTATAACAATAAATTACATTATTACAAGTATTCTGTTTGATTTGTGTATTTAAAATATATTATCATTATTTAACCATTTATATTAATAGTAATGCTTAATGGCGGTTAGAATAGGCTGTACTAAAATAAATCATGAAACTATTAAATTAAATGCTTACCGTCACTTTCTGAGTCCAGCTGTCCATCAATCTCAATGCCAACTGCAAAATATGTAAGTGACAGTTATGTCTGAATGTGTCCAACACAATATTCTTACTTTAATAATCAGCTTTCAGTGTGAAATGGTTAATGCGTCAGAGACTACAGTGATTAACACAAGGAGGTGTTCAAGTATTGACTTTTTAATTTACAAAGTGAAAGTTTACTATTTATTTGGCAAATAAAATTAAGTTGTGAAAATTTTAATCACCCAATTACATGTAACATGTAACTGTTTCTTTTATTTCTAATGCAAATAGCTGGGTGTTCAAAGTGATCACAGTTTCATTTTTTTACCAAGATAAGTGAACATTTGCAATTATTCATCTTTTAGTTGCAATTATAAATACAATTTTAATTACAATACAACTAAACTTAAAAATAAAAACTCTTTTTTATTGCATAGTCATTTGAGGCATATGTAGTCACAATTATCTTTGCAAAGTTCACCAATATATAAAAATTATGTGACTGTGTTTTCCAAGCACAGTGCCATGAGGCTTTATTTTGTGAAAGCAGACCTTTTCCAACGACAAACGACTGCACGATGCATGAACGACGGCTGTACATATAGCACCGTTCAGCTCTATGGAGAGCGGAGGGGGAGAACGACAGAGCAACACCCCGCTGTGCTCTCTCACCCTTCACTTTCATTTCCCTCGTTCATCGTCAATTGTCCGTGGATCCGCCAGGACAGTCGTTCGTACAATGAATGATGAACGCTGTACACACGCAAGATTTTCATCCAATATCAGCCCTGAGCCAATTATCGGACGAGAGCCATTGCATGTGTGTACCTAGCCGTGATGCACACACCTATATAATACGAGATACATTAAATACTCAATTTAGATCTATTTAACATTTTCTATTAATTCAATTTAATACTCAATTCAATACTAAATTATTATGAAATACAGTATTGCAGATACTTGTACATTGCATGGCTTTATAAGTGTACAGGGTCTGTTTTTCTCTAATATGCCCCATTTATTAATGATTACTAAAATGTATGTGACTCAAACTGAAGTCCTTACAAATCTGTCAACAGACAGAGTAGTTGGGAAAATTTCAATGTAAAATAGTGATTTTTAGTAAAAACTTTGTGTCCTAGTGCATTTTGTCTGGTTGTGTATATTAAATACATCATGGTAGCCATAAACATCTTTTTTGTGACAGATTGCCTTTAAAGTAGGAATTTTTTATCTCAAAAGGAATAGAGGGGATGCAAACACTGAGGTTTTTGTAAAAGAAGTCCTTATCTGTATCCTTGTACCAGTGCAGTCATCCCATATACCTAATCCAAAGGGGCAACATGATAGTCAGAGGCCCAACTATTTATAACTTAATCTGTTTTGTTTCTATTTGCGTGCATTATACTTATGTATTGCAAATATTTGTTCAAGTTGAGTATGTATGGGAATGGGAATATAAGTTCATACAAAAAATGAAAACTCTCTGGTCAAAAAAAAGGAAAAGGAATTGTATATGCCATTTTTCTCTTAATTGAATTTCTGACCTGTGACAATAAAGCCAATTTCTTCTGACGCCTTTGATCATGGAAATATGGACAAGGTCCCTAGTTCTTCCTGAAAGGTCAAGAGTGTCTAAGCTTCTTATCCCCTTGTCAGACCAATTACACATATAGTTCTGATTAGCATAGATATATCCTAACTAATTACAATAACAATTACTATTTAAGTATAAAAACAAATCTTTTTTTTGAAACTAACATATTTTATTGCCTCTCTGATTAATTGACATTTTTAAGTAAACTCTTTACAGTTGCCATTACTGCTGATAAATGAGCTGATGAATGAGGTAATATTACACTTTCCTTACTTATTGATTTAATTTCCCACCTCTTTTGGGCAGGAAACAGTGGTTATCAGAACAATTGGCAGAAGCCCGAAGAAGACATTTAAAGTATCCCGAAAGCTTGCACCTTTACAAACCTATTTAGCCAATAAACTCTGAAACATTCTAATCTTAAAATTATAGATTGTTTTTGGCTCGTTATATTATGTTATCTTTGTAAATAATATAAAAAATGAGCATACCATTTTTTAGTCACTCACCATCCTCCATTATAATCTCCAAGCGACTTTTCTTCTTTTTCCCCATTTCAGCAGTCTGAAAATTGTTCTATTAAACCAACAATACTCTCTCCAGGGGATAGAATTAGGGCACCTGGAGCTTCTCTGTGTTTAGCTGGAAGCACATTTTAGGACTTTCTGTTTTTGTGCTTGGTGTCTGCATTCAGCAAGAGCTGATATATCTGCTTCTGTGCCATTCATTCTCAACCTGTGCTGCACCTGTGCTATTAGATTACACTACACATCACTTAAACATGAAGAAAAGGCAGGGAGATCAGATGGAGCGTCTTGTTGCCTTTTAATGCAGGATTCATGACTTTTATCTTAGATCATATTAATGCCGAAATATCTGTTATCATTGTGTTACTTACTGATAAGGTCCTAGGTCAAATGTGCAAATTTTCTCCAACTTAAGGTTATTTAATGTCCTGATGGCATCTGATTGCATTAAAATTATATTCTGTGTTTTTTCTTTGTTTCTTTAATGTTTGTAAACCTAGAATCTATTTAAAATATTTGCTGATTAAGGGTAATTTTTTTCCCTAAGTGGTATGTTTGACCTATGAAGACTGGTGACTGACAAAGAAAATGATGCACTTAACTATAAGATGTACTGCAACATACAAAAGTTTTGTTCATTACATGTAAATAAAAGCAACTTTGGAAACAACTGTAGAAAATTGCCTTACCTTACCCTGGTATCAAAAGGGGGGGTGCCACTATCTATCCACCAACATTCTGGGAACACTAAATATTCTAACGCTTTATCTCCCACACAGTGCCGCCTCTTAGGCACCATAATAGATTACATTACATATAATACATGACTAGGGTAGCTCGTACCTTTGCCCCTTCAAGATTCCCCCCCATACCTACTTACACTCCTCCTCCTTGCCAGCCCTTCTCCTCCTTCCCCTTCCAATTCTTAACCTACAAAATTAAACACACTACACATTCTGCATTTAAAGTGGCTTCCAAGCAGCCGTTTATTAACCAAAATAACATTTTAACAAATTCTTATAACTTAATAATTATTATGCATAAATATAATAATTTAACACACACTAATAACAACAAATGAAACACAATATACAACAATAGACAACAAAATAAACCACAATAAATAACCTTTTAAATAACAACCTTTATCCAAAAAAACCCTTAAATAACCACCCTTACAAATTATAGCTTAACCATTTATTCACCCAGAACCGATTCTTAGTATAACCCATCCCTTTGTACCCAAGAAACAACTAGGTTGCAGGTCCGGAAGGTAAAGTCCGCCACCACCACCACATCACCATAATCACCAAAACCACCATACCATTCTGGCCCCTAAGCAGCACAGTACCACCTCAGGGGCCTCCACCTTTCACCACTTAAAGGGGGTCACCACCACCTTGGGTGCCCCCTAACCAAAATTGAACCAGCACTCCTACCTTCCACCAAACCTCAACCGCCTCCTTATAACAAGGGCGGGAGGGTGGGCAAATTCTTCTCTCAAAAAATGTGCCTCACATCCGTTCCACTCTCCTTTTACCCTCTCCTTACTCCTCCCCTTCTACTTCCGACCCAACCTTCTCTCCTCTCCCTCCTCTGCCCTGTAATTGACCTTAACACGTCCCCCCCCTATCTTTTGTGTCTGCCCGAGCACGCCTGTCATGCAGCCCTCCGCATATTTCCCTGCTGCGGGCCTCTCTTTACATGTATATATTTAACTTTTTTCCCCCCAGTTATCATAGTGGGGTTTTTTTTACAAGAAAGGTAAGTCTCATTTAAAAAGAGGACTTTGCCTTTTGTTTCAAGTTTTATTTTAACTTTTAAACATGGGAAGCATGTTGAAGGCCCTCAATCAATGTACATACTGCTTTGGTGTTCTTTCCAAGGCTTATTGTTAGTTCTTGATAACGTTGCCCAATCTCAAACTGCACAGGCGCGATATTGAGTAAGGTGTCTTCCTCCAAATATAAAAAAATAAGGTCTGATTTCACTCTGTGCATGCATGAGCACATATTTTTTTACATTTGAGGAAAATGCCTAATGATGCAGTGCCTGATCTCAGACATGTGCAGATTGGGGAAGCATAATGTATTCCGGAATATGTAATTTAAGTATGCTGGAAGGCTGCAGTTTTCCCCTGCTGTCTTTATTGCTGTGGCAGTGGCTACCAAGGCAGTAAAGATGAAAGGTGCGGGAAGTTTAAAAGAAAAAAACTGTTTTATAAATAATTTAGGTGAATAAAAACCTTTTTTTATGTAAAAGGTAGCCTTTTACATAATGGTAAAAATAAGATGTTAGGGCTGTTTGTAAGGGAGACTTTTGAGAAGAGGAGGACAGAGAACAATATTATTGTATGTGGTGTCTCTGCAAGTGATCTTTTCCTTTTTACTCATTTACTATGCTTTGTTTGGTACAGTGTCTGGAGACAGATATGTTGCTTTATGTCAGAGCCTCTGGCAAAAAGAACAGTGAGGTCACCAAATCTCATAAGACTTGAAGTCCGTGGCAGTATTGCCTTTGATTCACACAGCAGATATACAGCTAACAGGCTACAGAACAGGATTGTGCAGGTACCATCAAACACTAGAAAGTATAGTACAACATTAAAGATGATATCAAGACAAGACTTCAGTCACTATGATATCCTAAGTAGTAGTTTATGCCTTAGCAGAGTGATCATTCTTTTTGCTTAGGGAACAGCATAAATTTCTTTAGTAAATACTGTAAATCTCATTGATCTGGAACAAACCTATACACTATTAACATAGTACAACTAGTATATACATCCTTTTTTAGGGTGAGTACTTTACTTAAGCAACAACATATTATCTCTGATGGCAGCCCAGGAGATGCAATTTAAAGACAGACAATAACACAAACCATTAAAGGTCCTTGTTCACCTTAACAAGTACCTTTACTGAATAAAAAAGAAGCCATAGGTGACTACAATTTTATTTTACATGTACATTTGCTTTGTTTCTATATATATATTTATATATATATATATATTATATATACATATACAGATAGATAGATAGATAGATAGATAGATAGATAAATAGATAGATCATGGTGTGGATAGGTTTGTAGCTTGCTTGGGGCCTAATTTGTTTACCCCATTGTTACAGCAGAAGTACAATCATTGTCTGGTCATTGATATTTTACTTTCCAGTTCTTTGCTGATAACTTCTTTTGTTCCTCACTCTTCACCTGAAAGGTTACTACTGAAGGTAATAAATTAATAATGTGGATAGAGGTAAAACAAATGAAACTTGTAAAGCACTGGTCCTATATTTTATTGTTTTACTGTTTACCCATCATACCGACCAAATTAGAATGCAATTTCATAACAATGTTGTGCTTCTTATATCAACAGAAGTACAAGTCTTAAATAATGAGACACACTCTAGAAGAAAGTGTAACCCAATGATACAAAAACAAGCAACATGTGTTTTAATTATTGATGTCATATTGTGTTGCTTCTCCCTGTATTTGTTTAACACAAAGCCAAGATAAGTAGTCTAGAGGTTATCAGTCTTTGGTATTCCGGGAAGTGTCATGTTGATGTCCTTTGCACTACCAAATTGGCTTTTCAAGTGAATTCTATTTTAGGCTTTCATTTGCTAAAATGCAAGAACTTTGGTTTAGTAGTCTATAAATAATCCAACATTTGACATCACTCACCGAGTTAACATGTAACATTAGCAATAGCGTCTCCTGCTACCAAATCACACCAACTTTTAATGTAATTATACACTGACATACTGATTTAGTTAATAATATGCACTCAAGTGAATTGTGTGAATATATAATGAAATGTAATTCGTTAAAGCTGAAGACATTATTGAAATATCAATGTATATTCAGCTTTCTTTGTGGCACTAAAAGATCATTTCATTCAATTTACATTTAGCAAAATGTATTTGCATATAATGTATAGGTTTAAAATTGACTTAAACTCAAAAGTTGATCTTTATCAAAATCATTACCCAGATTACATTTCAATTTATATGATATGATAATGATGGTAGAAAAAAGACAAAAACATCTAGCTGTGTTCTTGATTATGTGATCGTGCTTACTAGATATTGCAGACTAGGATGCATGCTGGGAGATTCACATTACCACCTTTCTATAGTTTTGCTGCTTGATTTGCTCTTGAAAGTTTAGTTCTTCCCCGTCTTCTGCCTGTTACCTCTGCATGTTAACTTTTGCAGCTTTTTAGTTTACATTAGACTATTTTCTACCTATCTGATCATATAATCCTGCTATAGATTGTAAAAGATTACTTTTCCAATTGGAGATTCTTTATTATGTTAATTTTATACTTAAACAATATAGATTTGGTTACAACAATTTACTACATTTATGTTTCCTTCCTTTAATGTAGAGCATGTAAACATTTGCCACTTATACATAGATGATAGTAGTGCCTTTAAACTGTTCTTTTTTATTGTTACAAACTGCATTTTGGATTACTGATCTGGCCGGTAATGCTAAAAATGCAAATAAAACAGTTATTAAAAAAATATTTCTAATACTATTTTAATAACTAAAAATAATAAAAATAACATTTTAAATAGTAAGTTATTCTGGACTAGAAGAATTAGTGTTAGAACTGTTAAATGTAAAGAAAATCTGCAAAATGTAAAGGCCCTTCTTGTCCCACACAAGCTTGAGAATCTTTTTGCATTTTGGGTGCCCAGCTTTTTGGTAAACAGAAGTCAGGGTAGGATTTATGAGTACTTCTATCCTACTGTTGTCAAGGAACAATGTGGTTGAGTTTAGACCAGTGTTTCTAAACCTTTTAAGCATAGTGGAACCCCTTGAAATAATTTTCAGATCTTCAATGAATCCATCCTATAATTACTATAGCCACAACTCACAGTACATTAGTGTGGTGGTCAGTGGGAAGAATGCCTCTTACACTGCTGGTTATTGGGAGGAATGTCACTCTTACCGACGGCCAAAAAAATTATTAGTATCTGGTAAACTTACCTGAGAGTCACAAATTGTCAATTTCTAAAGGTACCCTTAGCAACTTTTAAAGGAACCCTAGGGTTCCACGAAACTCTGGTTTAGACTGTTCACTCTTCAATGGATGTCACTTTTTAGGTGAACAGCCCCCCCCTCTTAAAATAAACTCCAATTCAGTTGTATTAATGTAATGCGCCTGGGCACACAAACCACAACCAACTCCAGATATCCTTCTATCACGTTTTTTTAATGTCATAAAATACCACAAGGGTTAAGTCTATATAAGCAAAGTACAGGAGGGTAAGGCAAAGGCAGGTCAGGAACAATCCGAGGTCAGGGCAGGCAGCAGACAAGAATGGTCATTAACAATCCAAGGTCAGGGCAGGCAGAGTTCAGGCAAGAGTCAGGTTCAGACCAGGTTGCTATGAAAATGATACAATACAAGGACGCACCCCAGCACACTGTGTTCACAGAGGCTTATAGCAGGCAATGGTGGTCAGGACAGGCTCTCCTTAAATGGCCAGAGTGACCAATGACCTTGCGCCACCTGGCGCCATTTGATTGGACAGTAACTGAATTCAAACTAACTATGTCCTGCCCCACAGCGAGAGAGCCACGCCCTCGGGGAGTACAAGAGGCACGCATGGTAGCGCGCGCACCTCTTCCCACAGCACCCATAGGACATGCACAACTTTGCACATCCAAAGGAGTGCTGAGAACAGGAGTTTCTGTAACCACGTCCATAGAGATGCAAGGGATGCCGCCTGGCTGAACAGTACTTTGGCCAGGACGGATCCCTTCTCCTGCAGAGAGAGACACGCTGCGAGCAGAGCGGCAGCCTCGGCCATGCTGCCTGCTACAGCGGCGTCTCCCTCTGCGGCTGGGATCCCCAGGGATGCCGAGGGCTCGCAGGATGGTTAAGTTCCTTACAATTAATACATAAATGTCAAATACCCCTAAAGATGGATCTGTAGCCAAAAAAAGCAATGCGCTGTTTCTTTACGATAAGGAAAACTGTATAAGTGACCTTAGATATGATTGTATTTTATTAATTGTAATTTTATTGTCTGTCTGTACATTAAGTTATACATACAGGGAAATTCTTTGGCATGAAAGTTACACTGTGACAGAAGGAAGCAACTCTGCACATGCACAGAGGATCACCTCAATTCGTCTAATAAAGAGGGCAAAATATCTAACCCAAAAGAAGACTGGGTGAAGAATGAAGGCCACTATGTTGCCTTAAGGAAAGGACTCCTTGTGGTCCCAATGTGTTGGATTTTCAACATTTTGTGACAGTGTTTTTATAATAAAAGCAAGTATCATGAAATTTGGAGTTGGTGACTTTGTGTTCTGCTTCCATGAGTTCTACACGGCACCATCCAAGATTGTCATTTCAAGCATCCTTACTGTTTGTTTGCTAAAAGGAGTGCATTCTTATCACGTACATTGTTAAAGCACCAGCAGTGGAGGACAGAGTTTGGATTGCAGTTCTGTGCACACTTGCACAATATGACCAATACTAACCAGCATGCACAGACTTCTTTTAAATTTTGTTTGCAACCAGATCCAGAAGGCATTTTACAGTGCATCTAAACAGGACTATATCATTCATTTTTTTTTTCAAATACAGCTAAGGACTGGATTTTAGCTGTACTTGTACTTTTAGACCCTTGGACTAACTGATATATGTTCCAGTGTCAGAAAATATGGATAATGGTAGCCACAGGGACCTAAAAAAAGTGTGCCTTTAAGGCATTAAAATAGAAATAATGTTCTTTTTATTCAAAATAACCCTGAACAATTGTGAAATAAATACAATATGTCACAAGCTTTATTTACTGTTATTTTAACCTGATTCATACAAAATCCTTGCATATCTGTTCATCCTTGAGTTTTGTTCTGTGAATTTGAAAGAGAATTATGTGTTCTTTATTTGCCTGGAAGACTTCCTGTACATACTTATCCTTTCATACTCTCCATAACATCACTGCTAAAACCCATTAAACATGAACAAGACCAAAGAAAACTGAACTGTTTAGCAGTGCATAAAATAAGTATGAAATTCAATGACAGGTGGAGAATGGGATTTCATGTAGTTTCCATTTAGTATCTTTTTAACCACCAATTTATATGACTTTAAAATGATTGATTTTATCCTGGGTGTTATGCAGAAACTATTTATTGGTGCAATGCCCTGTAGAATGATTGCTTTAAAGAGGAACTAAATTTAAAAAATAAACAATTGCAACCCAGCAATGCAGAAGAGAGGCAATGGCCCTTTTACAATTAAATAAGTGTACCTTTTAGATGTTCCTTTGCAATTGTTTTATTTATACTCATCAGTCCTTGCTCTGTCACAGTGTTGCCATCTTCATCTACTTCTCTTCTGGATGTCGGATCCATAACTAACTTGATTGGCCAGGCTAGGATGATGTAGCTCATTCAATCCCAGCAGCCCCCGAGGATCCCGGAATTGCCAGCACATACGGCATCCTGCAATAAGTTGATTTCAGTCTACCTGTAGAGAAGATTGGTAACAGGTAGATGAGCATGTTTTATTGCCTGTCCCTTATGGAATAAATAACTTGTCCACTGACCTTTTTGGAATGCAGAACTATAGCTCTGCTAGACTAATTAATTAAAAGCTTTGTAGCAGAGGCAGTAGAGCCTAATTAAAGCAGAATTAAACTTAATAATTCCAAAAATTGTGAGCAGGCAGTTTTTTTTTGCAAAAGCGACATGCTGAGTCTTTTCTTCAATATTACAAGCTCACCTGCCTGTTCTGAGTCTTTTCCAGAATTTACAATGAGCAGAGGTTGGAACTCGAGTCACACAACTTGGACTCGAGTATTACTTAATAAACAACTTTCAACTCGACTTGGGGGTTTTCCCCAGTGACTTGCAACTGGACTTGTAACTTGCTTTTCTCTGAGAAATCCATAGACTTGCAATCATGTGCTCAAGAACAGGATCAGAGCTCTGTTTCAACATGGGGACAAATGGGGACAAATGAAGTGACTTGACATAGGACTTGGAAAAATTCTTGGTGACTTGAGACTTGACTTGGTGTCAATGACTTGGGACCCAACTTGGACATGACAGATGACGACTTAGTCCAACCTCTGACAATGATCTGCACAAAAATCAGGCCCACCAATGGAGCAAAGGGAAGGTGAGTTTTCGTCAACTGTACTAAGTACAGGTTTTCATAGAGGATCTTTAAAGAGTTTATTCCTGTTCTGAGCAATGTGCACTTAGTAGGAATCTGACATTTTCAGATATATTAAGTCCCTGCCTGTCTTAGCTTCAGCTGATGATACGGCACCTGGCCATTGTGTTATTTGCTCTGCGTGCAGCACTCAGGGGAGCAAAACTGTGTGAAGCAATGTGCCTGGAAGTGTAAGAAATCAAAAACACTTGTATTACTTAGTACATGGATGAGATGATTATTTTAAAAAAAATGGGCAGCCCTGTAAGTGTTTACTGTGCCTTCTTTTTGCAAAGGTTTAATAAATGATGTCTGGCAAAAGGATCTTATTTACCTGTGACATCTTGAATTGCCATGCTCAAAAAGCAAATTCACTCAGAACAGAGGTAGTTTAATCAATAGAAAGATAAAATAATATGGTGTAGACCATTATATTCCTAAATAATAAATATTTCCGGTATTCGCCCAACAAATATGTTTTCATTACCATTGTGCAATTTATTTAACACCAAAGCTCAAGGATTAACAGTATTTAATTGTAATGTAAAGCAGGAAAACTTTAATAAATACTCACTTGTTGCCATTTGGCACTTTGCATCTTTGCTCCATGCACAAGTAATTAGGATCCATTTACTCAAGGATTGTAAACTTAGTGAGAAAATAGATTTAATTATCACTCTGCACTGCTTGCTAATTAAAGCTTGATGAATTCACTATCAGTAAAGGAAGATTTGCATGTGAATCCAAGCAGTAATTGAAATCAATCCCACATGAAAGGTTTACTGTTATTTCCAAAGTCACAGTTCTCACATAAAATAGTCCTAAAGTGCTACATCATACACATATGTATTGTGTTCTCACAGTGTTTGTTTTTGAAAACTACATGTACCATACTTAGACGTCTATCACAGATGTTGGTGTGTTATTTGCCTTTACAGAATAATGGAGTCGCTACAAAGGAAGACATTCTGAAAGGAGCATGCAGTGTAGCTTCAGTATGAACTTCTCTGTAAAAAATATTAGATATTTATTGGGCTAGTAAATACATTTTTAGAACAAAAAGAGAACATAATTTATTACTAAGGGCTTATTCAGAACAAGATTTTTATTTAAGGACCATCCCTGGGGAAGAGGGCCTCTTCCCCACAATGTGACCTTTGTTTTGGGGGTCTGCGTGTGGGTGTTTATTTAGAATCTGCAACCCCCCTGTCCCCCAGATGTCTGCCCCCACAGCCTGAGGAATGAATATGTTTAAACCAGTATTTACCTGTACCAGGTCGATCTGTAAATGTCCAACGATGACCTATTCAGCAATTTAAATGTCACACAATGACCTCTCCAACAAAGTAAAATTTCTGATGAAGTTCTAAATATCCTCCAGTAGGACTTGACTGCTGCTCCAGCCTAAACAGGAGAATATGTGTTGTCCTGCCATCTAGGTCAGCCTGTTTCAGTCTCTAAAGTTTTCTAGATGACAATAAGGTAGAGATGGCGAATCATTGATAAAAGCTAAGGTTGCTTCGTTAATATCCCTTAGCCCTACAGAATTGCTATAAATAATTGCTACGTTGTAGTTTAAATATAGTACAATAGAACCTTGGATATCCGGCACCCACAGGGAATGGCTGATTCCAGATAAGTGTAGTTTCCGGTTAACTGAGGTTACTCTGAAACTGAGTTTTCTCAGCCATTCAGCATTAGACATGAATGGGGAGACTTGTCCCTGAATGTGACTTTAGCTGAATGCCTCAGAAAAGGGAAACCCTGATAACGCTTGAGCCGTCATCAGGGTTTCCCTTTTCTCAGCCAATCACGGATCGGAGCAATCAGCGGAGCTCTGCACTCCTGATAGCTCCACTCTCCTGATTGCTCCCACAGCCCTAGTGGAGCTGTGGTATGTGTTCTTGGATGCAGAATACATTCCACAGCTCCGCTAGGGCTGCAGAGCATTACAGAAAGCAAAGCTGTCGGGTGCCAGTTATCTGAATTTTCCAGTTATCTGAGTTCCAGATAACCAGGGCTCTACCGTACAACTTCACACAGACCAAGCTATTAAAAATGTGCTCAGAACAAAATGGTTGACTGTTACACTCAACTTTAAAGGATATTCAAACCTACAACCAAAACTGTAATATATTGCAGATATTTTGGCTGAACTTAATAGAATTTTTAAGGTAATTTGAAGCAGTCATCACATCTAGAGACTGGAAAACTACATTGTGTTATACAGTATTTTTATATTACCTTTGGAAGGAGCTGTCCAGTGCTGATCCTGTATCAATACAGTTTAATATAAGAATTCTATTTTTCTATGTTTAACCATAATTTATTGGATACAACCCATGCTTCCACTCAAAGAAAGGCCAATAAATTAGAAATATGTGTGTATAGCCTTCTGGTTTAGGTCTTGTTGTAAAGAAGAAACCAAAAAATCATAGGCTAGTGTCATTGCTGAAAAGTGAAAGCTTTCATTTCTCTCAGCTTCAAAAGATCTGTATTTTGCCAACTATCCATTTCTATTTTATCATTTTTAAAAATAAAAATAAATATGGTACCCATGTCCTTTTTTATTGTCTAATGCAGAACCCTCAATCATAGAAAAAAAAACATTTATTAATTCTAAAAGGAGGAGTTACTGTTTGCTTGTTAAATTAAAAGAACCCCTTTCATGCCACTAAAGGAGAATGCATGATGAGTTGCTTCTGATAAAGATACTGATGTAATAGTGTGAAGTCAAGTTGCTTTAGGGGGGAAAAGGAAGCCAAGTAAGGTAAATACTTCAATATATTTTTCCCCTCTAGCTAGCTTTGAATTGAACCTAAGCAAGGGAGGTGGTAATGATCCCAGTGTATGGGTAAATTTAAAAGCAGTTCAAAGGATGATGAGAGGATACAGGTCAAGTAAAGACAAAATAACCAGGACACAAACAAAAACATGAGTAAGGACTAGGGAATTACACATAATGCTGAGGACAGAAACATACAGCTCAGTGGAATTAAATAATCCCCCAACAGTCAGCTTTAGGTAGTGGCAATTCACAACTTGGCTGGCTTCCTGTAGATACTCACTAGTAGACACCAGGATTGCACCTTCCCAGTATATAATTAATACAATATATAAATACTGTATATATTATATATAATTTTATATATATAATATACACACACACATGTTAAAATATGAATACATATATAAAGTGTACCCAAAGGGACTGATTTATTAAAGCTCCCCAAGGCTGGAGAGGATACACTTTCAGCAGTGAAGCTGGGTGATCCAGCACATCTGGAATAGATCTGGTCTAAGATTAAAAACAAGTTATTTTTAAGAAATCTATTCCAGGTTTGCTTCACTGATAAAAGTGTATTGTCCAGCCCAGGAGAGCTTTAATAAATCAGACTCATAGTGCTAAGAAACCCTATATTATTTACCAAAAAATATGTAAAATAAAATAAAAGACGAAAACATTTACAATGATAAAACCCGGGCCGATGAACGTGATGTCATGATGGCATAACACCGCCCACTCTCCCATCGCAGATCTGAGCCTGCGATGGGAGAGTGGGCCGGTTGTGTGCAGTGACACAGCCCGCCTACTCGCACACCACAGGCTCTGAGCTTGCGATGGGAGAGTGGGCTAGCTGTGTCACTGCACACAACCCGCCCACTCTCCCATCGCCGGCTCAGATCCAGGGAATGTGTTTCACAGCTCTGGCCGGTGCACCCCCGCCCCCAGCGGGGTCTTTTTCCAGAGAGACATCACTATTGGGCCATATACGGCCGGCGGGCCATAGTTTGACCATGCCTGGTCTAAAACTAATAAAATAAGCACATCCTTCTTACTCATTTTATGTAACTTTGTAACTTCACTCTGCAATTGTTTGCCAGGTTTTTGAAGTCTGCTTTAACAACTGCACAGAAAGCTACAGATTTGAACACACTTTTAAAAAAGGGGCAACCGGCTTTGCTAGTATCAATGCTAGAGTGATCCGGGGAGCAGAGCTGTCAGCATACTAAAGCTCCGCTGATTGCTCTGCTCCCTGATTGGCTGAGGAAAGGGAAACCCTGATGATGCTTGAGCTGTCATCAGGATTTCCTATTTCTCAGCCAATCACAGAGCACTAGGGATGAATGAGCACAAGTCTCCCCATTCATCTCTAGTGCTGAATGGCTGAGAAATGTAAAACCCCAGCCAGAGCACTAGGGGTGAATGGAGAGGCTTGTCCTCATTTAACCCCTAGTGCCCTGCAATCCCTCACTGTCAGGAGGATTTCAAGGGCTCTGTTCATTGCAACCCTGGAAATCCTCCTGTCATTGGGATAACCTGTAAAAAAAAAAAAGTTTAATTACACAAACAGACACACATTAATAAAAATAATTTAACATTAAAGCCTTGTCCTATTTTTTACTTATATTTTAACCCTTTCAGGGAATGAGTAAGGGGATTTATGTACCCCTGTACTTATTCCCCAGGGTGGGGCGGTGGAGATCTGGGAGTCTCCTTAATAAAGGGGGCTTCCAGATTCCAAAGTCCTGCTAAAAATGTTTATAAAAGCCCCCATTGTTTTCAGTAGAAGCTTTCATAAAAGCTTAAAAACGCTTAAAATAGCCTCCATTGAGTTCAATAGAAGCGTTTTCCCGCGTTTATCCAGCTTTTTAATTTTTTAAATGTTGCAAGCAACGTTTAAGATAACGCTCAAAAAAGTGCCAGAAGTAAACGTTGGTCCTAGTGTAGATTAGCCCATGGGAATGCATGGGGACTTCAAACATGTGCTTTAAAAAGCCTCAGGTTAAACGCTGGGGAAACAGTCTGTGTAGACTAAAGCTGCATACACATGTCCAATAATTATCGTTAGAAACGACCAACGAACGACCGATGAACAACCGATTGGCCCAAAAAAGTGACCAAGGATGCCGACGAACGAGGATTGTCGTTGGAAATGAACGTCCGCCACGGTGGATCTGATTGGCCGACGATCCTTCACTATCTATTGTGTGTACAGTATCATGTCGTTCAGTGATCGTGCATGTTTCTGCGGTACACTTTCTCCTTTACATGTCTCTCCCTGCATCGCTCAAACGGTTGTATCTAGTGTGTGGACACTGTTGGTGGATTATATATGAACGATCATATTGTTACAGCATGTACAGAATTGTGCACAATATGATTGTTCAAGTATAATCGTGCATAATCGTTGATCGGTCGTAATTGTTGATTTTCTAACAATAATTATTGGAAGTGTGTACCTAGCTTTAGCCTAAAATTGATTTGACAGGTGCTCTTTAATCTTCATGTGAAGTACAGGGGTATGTAATAGTGTTATGTATCTTTTTATGTATCCTTTTACAATGTATCTTTTTACATCTGTTTGGAGGCTGTAGAAGCTCTACACAGTGCTGAAAAAAACCCGAATTTTTCTTCCCATTGACTTTAATGGTGTTCGACTTTGACATTCGACCACCCAAATTTTTTTGCTATATTCGAGGGAATAGCTGCCGAATCAAATAGTGAGCTATTCGACCAACACTATTAGGAACTACCGAAGCCACCGGAGCTCCAGTGCCACCCCTGTGCTGTTGCTCCCCTATTTGGCATTGATATTCTGCCGCCGCTGTAAATAGGAAAAGCTGCCTGAAGGTCAATCCCTTCAGGTATTTCACTTAGGAGGCGTTCCCTGGTGGTGGGCAGAGCCATTAGGGCAGGACTCAGAGTCCAGCCTAATGTACTCCCGCCCACCCCATACATGGCCTAATGGCCATAAACGTTTGCCGACACCTGGGTTAGAGGAACGTGGAAGGGAGAAGTGTAGGAAAACTATTTTTGCCCAGAGATGGTATTAAATGCCTGAAAACATGCTGTTAGGTACTAACTGCTATACACAGAATGATATGATATGATATGATATGATATGCATTCATACCTCCCAACTGTTGTTCACAACTATGTTCCTGTATATTGTTTTTTTTAAATAACAAACCAAAAATTAGGAAGCTGGTTTAGAGCAACAAATCACTTTTTAATAGTTATACTATATATTTTTACGTAGGTGTAAATATCAAAAATAAATATAATAATAAATATCAAAGGGAAGGAAACTAAGGCGGAAAAATGGACAGAGGGACTTGGATCTGAAAAAAGGGCAGTCCTTTTGAATCAGGGACAATTTGGAGGCACATGTGTACAGTATATGCAATATAAAATAGTTTTGCAGCATCAAACAGTAATGAAACACCAGCATAATTATACACAGAATATATTGCTTTCCATGTACCATGGTAGAAACTATGACATGGATATGTTGGTTTACATTGCCTGTAAAAACTTCAGACTTGCTGACTGCAGTTTTATATTTCAGTCACATAGAGGAAAAAAAGTTGTCATGCTGAAAATAAATGGCCTGTTTAGCATTCATGTCTGTACTCTCAGGTTCTGACGCACTGACCTGAGCTGAAAGGCCAAAAACATTTCCAGCTAGCAAAATATAACTGCTTTTGTTTCAAATGTCTGCATAAAATGTCTCCTGTCTGATAAATTGCTCACAATTGGTTGGCAGCTGCCAGGCAGACAATAAAACTATGGTACTGGTACATACATTTTGATTACAAAATTTCATCACAAAGAATCATACTACCTACGTTAAAGAAATATCATCACCCTAAAATAAAGAGTGGACATTTTCATATATTACATTCAATCTTCATTCAGGCACCTCTTTAGACTACATTCTTTTCACCTGCTTTAAAAGGATTTCAACTTCCATGGCCTATAAACACCAATATGCTACAGTAACACACAAGAAAAGCATTGCTATCATATAGTGCCCTTGATTGATGATACCCTGTGGTTGGTTCACTAAAGGAATCCAGGCTGTTCACATTGCAAAGCTAACTTCTTGTAAGAGATATTCCACTAAGTTTAGGAAATGAGATGCCACTCTCCGAACTTTAACCATCCAATCATGTGCAAGGAAAAATCTTGTTTTTAGCACATGATTGGGTATTCTTTGCGAAGTGAACTATCACCGTATTCACTGGGTGAATAATCCCTTGCAAAGTAATCATCCCCTGCGATAGATAAGTGAACAGTGTAAATTCCTTTGTGTTGTGGGGAAATACATCTTTTTCCATTTTCATATTATGGTGAATTTCAGTCAATTCATTTTGTGGACTGCGGAGGTAGGCAGTGTTGGTGTTCGAATTTGGGTTGTCCTTATATTCGACCCGAATATGGCTGTTTGAATTCGAATAGACCTGACCCAAAAATTGCGTGATTCGACGGTGCAAATTCATGTGTAAAAAAATGTGTTTAAAAAAATGTAAAGTAATTTATTGAACGTGTGTGATTTGTTTAACTAACTTATTTTTTTACAGGTTATCCCACAATGACAGGATGATTTCCACAGCTGCACTAGAGGTTAAATGGGGACAAGTCTTCCCATTCATCACCTCTAGTGCTCTGTGATTGGCTGAGGAAAGGTAAACCCTAAAGACAGCTCAAGCATCATCAGGATTTTCCTTTCCCTAGCCTAACACAGAGCACTAGAGGTGAATGAATGGGGAGACTTGTCCTCTATTGCTGGGGATCTTCTCAATGAGAACAGTGTGCGATTCATGGCACTAGTGGTTAATTAACCTGCAGTGCCGGGGATCTTGTGTAGGACTTCTGTGTTCTTGGATAGAGAAACTCTATCCAAGAACGCATACAACTAGTAAAGTGTTGCAAGAGCAATCAGAGGAGCGGAGCTGTCAGCTCTGCTCCCCTGAATGCTTTTGCATTTCTTCACAGTCTCTAAAATTAATCCAAATTTTCCCACTATTGACTTTATTGGTGTTCAAATTTGTTGTGCACTTTTTTTGTTAACGATTATCAAACAATCGGTTGGTAATCGTTCATTTCCAACAACAATTATTACATGTGTGTACGTAGCCTTAGTTAAGGTGTGCCGCTATCAGGCACAGGTCTATTACTGCTGCATGCACACAAAACAATATGGTATTACTGTAGAAAGTAAGATTCTAGAACCATTTTGCAATGACTGACTCTACATTGATGCACTATAAAGACTTTTAAATCGCTTAAAGACCAGTTTTTTGTATTAGAGTATTTCACTATTTTACAGGTTCACAGGTCAGTTTTGAAGGTTGACAAATATGCTTTATAGTTACTCAGTGTACCCTAATTTTTTATATTTTTTATATCACAAGCAATGGTTACAGTATGTTTGTATGCAGTAAACTATTACAATTTATTCAATTGTCATTTTGCTTGTGTATTTTTTTCAGTGGGGTGGTGGTGTGATATTTGGGTGTGACAAACTTTTGGACTATTATTGTATGTCATCAAAAATTGCATGTTTCAAATAAATAGGTTCTGTTCTAATAGACTACACTTGATTTTGAAGTTTTAAGCATTTGTGTATAGAAAAATGACCACAAATGGAAAAAATGTATTTTTTACACAGACTACATTACTTTATGACAAAGGTAGGTAGGATAACTATATAGGCAATAGGAAACTTAAAGATAGCTTTTAATTGTACGATATGCCAGACTGTAATTCCGCTTTCACTGGGATAGAAGGTGTCACTTCTAGTTAGTATGTGTATTGTATAAGTTAGCCAATGAAAATATTATCTATTTGTGTTCAATTTTTATACAAGAATCCATTACTAACTGAAAAATGGAACGTGTAATAGCTTGTAAAAATGATGTTAGTTTTCCTTTTTAAAAAACAGAGAACTTTTCTAGTTTCAGTTCATCAGATGAATCATTTGGTTGGTAATTATCCTGGATAATTCTAAAAGCTTGTAAGAATGAAAACTGATTGAATTGCCAACAATGTCCTTTACATTACAGCTGGAAATATGTTGAATATTTCAGTTGGAGACTGATTGGTTGGTAATACACAAACTTGTCAGCACATATATATTTATGTCCCAATGAGTGTGCAATACTCATTGGCCACAATTGAACTCATTTTTTAAGAATGTTTATCCAATTCAAAAAACAAAAATGATCATTCAATACTATTAAAAAATAGTTGTAGGTCATATGGTCATACAGCTTTGTCAATATTTGTTGACCAATTCTGATCACATATAACCATTGGAGTCTCTAGATTCCACAGTTTTTACAAAAGGTGAGAACAATTCAAGCCACAATTATTATACTCAGGATGACGTTGCTAGCAGTAGTGAGCATGTATAAGTAATGGGAAGTGCTCAATTTTTTAAGGGGCTGTCAGGGTTTACTTTCCATCAAAACACTATGAAGAAGAAAGATGAAATTAAACATCATGTAGTATGGTTGGTCTTAGGTCCCAATGCATGTAGTCAAACAATCTATGTGTCCACAAGGGATACACAGTAAAGTGGTAATTACTATCTCACTGTTTATCCCTTTTGGACGCATAGATTGGAATTGCTCCTTATCTCTTCCCAGGACATCTTGTTGTTCAATTGATGTTTTTTTTTACCATCCTCTGAGGAGGCCAAAAAGGTGAAACCTGTCAGTACCTAAGACCAACCATACTGCATGATGTTTAGCTTCATCTTTCTTCTTCATTCTTGGAACCTATCATTTTATTAGACAATTTAGGGGAAATATATTTAGCATTTGCTTGTCCTATTCACCCTATTAGGTTGCATGAGGTTACGGCTACTATTAATTGTATTGTATAAAAAACAATGGTACAACTTCTGCTTTTTTATTGTAGATATGTTATCTAATCCTATATATAAATTATTTTTTGATGTAAAAAAACTGTACTACTCTATTTTCTTTCTGAAGGGAACATGACCATATGGTTGAAGTCACCAAATGGTTGATGTCACCATGGTTGATGTCTGAAGTCACCAAAATCTCTCTAGTTCACATACTCTAAAGGTTCCATTGACCTGTATAGGGGTAATCTGACCTTACATATGGCCAGCCCCAAAGTTTGGTGGGAAGATCCCTTGGACATATGCCTACGGTTTGAACATAATGTGAATAGGTAATGTAGGTAAAATAAGTAAGAACTAAATTCAGTTTAAGATGTTCAGGTTAATGGACATTGTTCACCAGTAGCTGTAAAAAATATGCAGTAATATGCAGTTCTGAAATGCAAGCAGTACTGTATTTATGAGTTATTTTATAACTGGGCTGTAGTGCTGATGGCCAGCCAATCTGGACATAAGTACACAATGAGGATTTACTGCTGTGCAGCTCTTGCTTGCCAGGGATCTACCATTCATATAAATTTGTCTCCTTTCTACAACTAATACTTAGAGTCACAGAAATAAAAGAAGCCTCCCTGCACATTTTCTTCTCTTCCAAAAGGTGGAAATATTTTCTTTTATCACTCTCAATAAAATGTATTTTCTGAGTGCTGATATTTTAAGCTTTGAAATGAAACAGGTCAAATAACACACTAAAATCAATACTTTGAAGGTAGAAAGATTACAGCAATGTTTAGATTGCAGGGAATGAACAAAGGACTGTGCATTGGGGAACACATTCATCACCTTTATTGCAATATATATTAACTACACTAACTTGTCTGAGTTTTAGTATTGAAGCCCATTATTCACATTATTTAAAAGAGACTTCAATAATATAATTGCTGAAATAATGAGGGAGTTGTTTTTCTAAATTTAGAATAAACCTGGGGATTTTCTAATTTTTATGATATTCTTCTGCCATTAATACCAAAAGAACAGCTAAAAAAGAAAGGAAAAGGGGTGACATTAAACAAAATAAAAAATAAATAATTAAGTTAAACTACTGCAGAAAAGTGCTACAATTATGACAATTGCAACTCTAGGGTGGTGGTGATGGGGCAAAGGACTACACCATCAAATACTATGATCACCATTAAGAATTGGGGGGGGGGGGTGGACACCCATACAGGTACTAGACTTGTGTGTGCTCACCAATCTTCTTATCTGTTTCTTTTCTTTGATCATCATCAAAATTCACTGCACCCCCATCCTGCCCTCAGTGGGCAGCATGTAATAAGGACCCAACTGCTGTACTGACCTCAGTTGGCATTCTGCTTTGTGAGTAGAGACAGAGGATACTTACATTTGGTGCTGTAATGTTCATTAAATACTCCTGATCACATTGTTAACTGTCTCAACAGTTGCTAGTTGCTAAATAGTCTTTAAATGTTTTTTTAAATAATACTTGGTCCTGTGAGTGTGTCTAATATAAAAGGACCCAATGTGGGTTCTTTCCAATTCACCAGGCTCCACCATGATATACTACTCTACTATGACTAAGTGCTAAAAAGGAAACATGAAAATTGTGTCTATTAACTTAATGTAGTTAATACATTAAACACATAGCATAAAATACATACCGGTAGCAGTTCTCTTCCTACAGAGATCATGTGGTTTACCCAAAGTTCTAATAAAAAAATACAGCTGCGGCTCCACCTACTGGTAACATCATGCAGTGTGATATGACTATATTAGCTATGATATCCTTCATATTTTTATAGTTTGACTACAAACCATCAGGTCTATAAACCTGAAATAAAATGTTTTTATTGTTTACTAAAAGACTATAAACTATATAGACCCCCTCATGTTACTACAAAAAACAAACAAAAATCAGATGACCTATTTCTTTGGAAGCTCTAAATTGGGGCATACATTCGTTAAATGGTCACATTTCTACTATGAAGCAAAAATGTCCGAAAGTATTTTTTTTAACCATATTTGAGAATAGAATCTATGCATTTCTGTCATGTTGCAATATTTTAGGAAAGAATAAAAAGTGAGCATTATTGCATGTTTGTTGATAGCATAATTACCCTGAGAGACATACCAATACAAGCCCACTAAGAGAAATCTCTGAAATAAATAGGTAAAAAAAAGACTCAAGGATCAATTCAATACAAGAGGCATATATTTATATACACGTGTCATTTTTAATTTGATTTAATAATGAGGTGAGGATTAATATGTTTAATATATGTGGAAAACTATATATTTACATGTCAAACACATAATTTGAAAAACATCAATGAAGCTAACTTATACCCATGATGATACACAATTTAAAGTGGACCTAAACTCAAAACATTAAGATTTACTTGGTTATTAACATTTAGAAAGGTTAATGTTCTTGCAGCCTTTGTGCCTGATTTATGAATGCTCTCCATGGCTTGAGAGGGTACACTTTCATCAGTGATCCTGAGTGATTCTGCAAACATGGAATAGATTTTTTCAAAGTAATTTGCTATTTGCTAGCAAAGGTTTTGAATCCTGGACCAGATCCATTCCAGGTTCGCCAGATCACCCAGCTTCACTGATGAAAACATACTGTCTACAGCCTTGCAGGGCTTTAATAATCATCAATAATCAATCAGGGCCTTTGTCTCAGATTCTTCCCATAATTTAGCAGCAAACTTCCTAATATGTAATTGTGCCCAGAGATTCCTGTACCTTCAGCTTCATAGTTATACTGCATGTCTGCATTGTGAGATCTAAGGCACTGTACCTCTGGCACCAATTCTACTAATATTGTCCTATATGTTGATGGGTGTTCCCAACCTGGCTGTGTACTTCTAAAATCCATTGGTCCTATAACATAGTTGAATAGTTTGAAAACTTTTAATTACAGTATTTCCTAGAGGATTCCATTTAATACTGGAGTAGAACTGTGTTCATTTATATTTAGCCTCATATAGTCTTTCATAATGGTCACATTGTTAAACACAAATTACATCCAAACAGATAAATGGTCAATGGAAATAAATGAATGTCAACTATTTTACCTTTCAATGGATCTGTAATTCTTTTAAGCTGGAGTAACAGCACATAAAACGTATGTGTTTTCCCTTCCTGTAAGCATATTCCCAGTGTTAGACCAACAAAACTGAGCAAAACCATAGGACCTGTCTGACGCACACTACAACAATATAAGTAAACCTGTTTGGAAATTTGTTGAAGTTGTTTATCAGTTTTGCGGAATATTTAGTGGATTTTTAAGTGATGTAAGCAAAATACATTTTTATCAACAATATTTAAACTAAGTCTGACAGAAAGAACCCATTTGATGAGACTGGATATGAAGTTTTCATGCAGAACTGGCAATGTCATAAATGGTATGGAGGTCGTACACTACACTAGGCACGGGCTGTACTACAGTTTGATTCCTTCTTCCTTTACACTGTCTGCCATTCCTGACACTTCATTTTTTTGTCCATGTTATTCAAGTTGTGATTGAGAGGAACACTTGGTTAAGCAATAATTATAAGCGTTATTATTAACATCCTAGTGCCTGGTGTAGACGTGAGGGAAATTGATGATAGGCTAATTTTATGATTCATTTTTTATTGATGTCAATTATGTAATGCTCAATTGACACTAATTTAACAAAATCATTAATAAATCAGAGAAATACCCATAATGCCATCAATATGGCACCTTACTTATAAGCTGGCAACCACAGTGGTCCACCATCCCTGACTCCATGAAGGTAGTAAACTAATTCAGACACAGTTGAGGAGAATTAAAACATGCAGGTAGGATAACATTAGATGTACTTTGCTATTAAAACATGAAAGAATGACACATTTTTAATATTGTATTATACTGACCTATTATTTACATTATGCCATTTGTCAGCAAGAAGATTATCCACCTAGCCGTTATGCCCATATGAAGGTCAGGCAAAAAAAAATTGCTAGGATGGTTAACCCCGTATTTTTGTCACATCCTTACCTCCATGGTCCCGCTGTGCACATCCAGCGTCGTTTTCCTATTCCAGCGTCGTTTTCCTATTCCAGCGTCGTCCTCCGTCCATCGTCGTCCGTCGATCTCCCTCTCCAGCGTCGGGTGCCAGCGGGACCGGTAAGATGCCGGCCGGTATCTTGTGTTCCGCCGCCCGGCATCTTGCGTTCCGCCGAACACAAGATACCGGCCGGCGGAACACAAGATACCGGCCGGCATCTTACCTGGTCCCGCTGATCGTCCACGTCCGTCTTCGTCCAGCGCCGGATGATCTCTGAAGCGAGAAGCCGTCCGGCGGAGAAAAAAAACCGGAAGGCTTCTGTGTGCGTGATGACGTCGGCGCGTGTGCGGGAAATTCAAATAGAAACTCATTCATTCATTTTGTATTGGATTCAATACAAACTCCTGTATTCAATCCAATACAAAATAATTCAAATAAATACAAAGTTTGTAATTGGTAAATTCAAACTGTCATTTTGTATTGGATTGAATACAAACTCCTGTATCCAATCCAATAAAAAAAATTAAAAAAAATAAAAAAAAAGTAAATAACTTGGAAATTCAAATTTATATTTTGTATTTGATTGGATACAAACTTGCGTATCCAATCCAATACAAAATAATATAAAATAATACAAAGTACATAACTGGTAAATTCAAACGCTCATTTTGTATTGGATTGAATACAAACTCCGGTATCCAATCCAATACAAAAAAATAAAAAACATAAAAGTAAATACATTTTTTATATTCATATTATCTACTAGAACCCCTGTTCGGACATATTTCTGTAAGTTACAGGTCTACAATTTAAAAAAAAAATTTCATGAAAAACAGTGGATCACTTTTGGTACAGAAATCTAGACCTCAGTGTAACGCTCAGGTGGTTAAAAATTAAAAAAAGAACTCTAAATATTTGTTTTAAATTTACTATAACTACCAATGTTTTACAACAATCTATTTATTTAGTATTCTTTTATACTAAAAACTAAAAACCTAAATAAATAAAAGGGAGATCAAATAAGTAAGTTTCACAGTTCATACCTTTTCTTAGCCTTTCAAAAAGCTCTGCTTTTGCTGGTTTAAAAGTCCCTGCCACCAAAATGTTTAGTGTAACAGAATACACAGGGATACTGGACACATTTAAATATATTCCAAATGGTACTTTCTTAATATGACCCAGTAAAGCACAACCATTTTTTTCTAATCCTTCTTAGGGTCTCCATTGGACTTGGTCCCTTTTCCCATTTAAGTCAACTTACTTTCAGTTCTTTTCTGGTAGTTTTTTTAGGTAGGTTTTAGTTACCCTCAGTTATCTTATGTTTAATTCTTCACTTGGCTTGCGTATTTTAACATTTTGCCCTCTTTCTTCCAAATCCTTCTCTTGTATATCTATGTATTAATCCATGTTTTCTTCTTGTTTCTCTGTATTATACAGGTAGTCCCAGGAATACACACGAGATAGGGACTGTAGGTTTCTTCTTAAGTTGAATTTGTATGTAAGTTGGAACAGGTACATTTTTTTCATAAATGCAACTAGGACAGATGTTTGTCTCAAAATATTATTAGGCAGCCTAGTGTCAGTTATTGTATAAAATCCTCACTGTGAGTTAATCACAAACAAAGCAAAAAAAAAATCCTTATGGAGCCTAGACACTCATTAACTTCTGGAGCAATCTGTGCTTTGATATGCAAAAGGAAGTTTGTCTTGGTAATTAAAGAGTTACAAGAGGCTGCAGAAAGAGCTCATTCCTTAAGATCACCCACAACCTCAGCTGCAAACTGCCCCCTCCCCCCTTCAAGTCTCTGTTCTGCACAGGAGCGAGCAGGGAGGCCCCATTCGTATCCAGGAGGCGTCCGTATATTGGATGTCCTTAACCCAGGGACTACCTGTACATTTTTTGGAAAAACCCAAAAAAACAAAAATGACCACTGTGCTCCAGAGAATCAGGTTCCTTATAGTGGTGAGGCACACACCTCTATAGTCACAGTTGATACACCCTCTATTTATTTCTGTTCAATGTATTTTATATCTTAACCTATGGAAACCACTAAATAAACCACTGAGATATAAATACATTTTATTTATTGTACCTTACAAAGCACCTGTTTTTTTGTTCATCAAACTTGCCCCAGTGGGTTTGCTATAGGCCTAGTGAACAATGCCATTCGCTGCCAACCCATTTAAGGAAACTTTGCAACAGGCTCCAATGAAAGTTCCAAAAAAGGGGGTAGTGATTAGGGGTGATAGGCTTCTTACCATGTACTTACTAAATGAGGTATTTACAGTAGTTGAATATATAAAGATGTTTTTAATGAACACATAACTGCATTATCTCCTTATTCTGTCTGTAGTTCAGCTTTGCATACAATTTTTCTGGTATTGCAATAAATATTCAATTTCACACGGGCATAAACTCTACCTTTCTACTTCACATTTCTTTAAAATATGGCATGGTAAAATGTAGTCATTATCTCATATTCCTCACTCTAACAAACTACATTCTGTTAAATTCTCATTTCTTTTTCTCATTTCCTTCTTAGAATAATATACAACCTGAAATGCAAGGTAGTGTGCAAGAATATCTCACGCAGCTAGCAAATGCACACCGGCTCAGGGAAAGCAGAACACTTACAAGCTTATCACTGTTGTTGCAAAACTATTAAGTTTTGCTGCCATTATTATTTTGCCCAACACATTATTTATTAATCCCATTTACAGAGGCATAGAAATTCTATGTGGTAAAAATAACTTTACCATTTCCTGTAGCCTTTAGAAAACTGACTCAGACAATAATTACCTGAATGTGTATTACCAAGTTTTTTTATTCCATTATCAAAAAAAATTCTAAGTAGTCCCAAACAAATAACTATCAATGCAGAACCAAATGTTAAAGTACCCCTTAATATAGCTTTAAACTATATGCTTGCATAGTGCTATATACATTAAAATAGAAACACATTTTTTTCATCAGTGAACCTTTGAAGATTGTGTATTTTTTAATATGTTGAAAGATGGGAACCCTTCTGTGTAATTTCACTGGACCACTGTCTCCAAGCTAGTTAGTTTTACTTATGTGACCTTTGAAACACCACTCTCAAACATGCATTACCAAACTAAACCAGTGGAACTACTATGATCTATAATTGGGGACACAGCAATAAAAAATCTACAAAAAGGGTCTAACATTTCCCCACTCCATCCAAAACAAACAAAAAAAGTTTGTTTAGAGATACACTTAATGTAATGTTGCATACATTGCTTTCATTTATGTACTTTTTGTGTAGCCTTGACTTTTCACAAACTGTAAGCATTTATTGAATAGGTTTCAAATGCATACAATAATTATACTAATAAAATATTAAAAGCAAAAATTGAATTGACTGTACAGCGGAAGCTAATACTGAAGGTGAATACAAATGTTATATTTCTGCAATAACTAACAATGTAATAAAACAATAAAACTGCAATGCTTTGAAAAGCATGTTTGCAATGTAACAATTGGTTAGTATTTCAATCCACTTGAATATTTTCCATTAGGTGTTCTTGATTTCTAATAGTTTGGTCTTTTGTTCCTGATTTGGGAACATTTTGTGATCTGTTATAGAGGTTTGTAATAAATGGGTTTAATTAATTAGCCCTAGGCTTGAACATATCTTACATCTTTTAATCTTGCCAACAGCCTCTGCATGCCAAATCATCAGTCAAGAATTATATGACTGCAGATGTTATAAACAGTGTCAGATATAAAAAAAGAGTCGTAAATATCAGATTGTTCTGCCTGGGACTGAAAAGAATGTGACAGAAATAGTATGCAATTGATTTAAATATTCTAAGACCACCATGCATATGGTATTATCTGGATTCCATTTTAGTGTTTACCTCTTTAATCCTAGAAGTGTTTAGAGCAAGGATGCCCAGCCTAAATTTATAATTGATCGCATGGGCTGGCTGGTTAAAGTGGCATGGTGGCTTAATAGAACATGAGCTTATTTAACCTCCTGGGCGGTTCATTTCTGTCCTAATTTATATGTCTAAAAGTGGTACATTGTTTTTCAAGAAAAATAATTTTACAGTCCATAAATCCATTGTATTGCATTCAATACAGTTATTTTGTATTGAATACAATACCAAATAATTTGAAATACCCGCCACATGCCAACGCAACGGCCGTACGCACAACGTCACCGTGTGACTCATCAGATGCAGAGGACACCGGCCGGAGGATGGGAAGAGATGGGGATTATGAAGAAGAATGCCAGCGGACCAGGTAACATAGTATTTATCATTGTTTTTCATTGTTTTAGCTACCCCGAGTGTGGCTCGGGGTTACCGCTTTTAGCAGTTTTTATAAACACAGCACACATATGCCATAGATCTGTAGCTACTACAAACTGCTTTAATTACTGTGCCACAATTATTTCCACACATATTATATATATAGAGTCTGTAGTTGGAAATGTAGTTTTTAAAGAAGAAAAAGGATCGCAAATGTCAAATGCAGAGTTAGTAGTCTAAATTGTAGACTGCAGGGATCAGCAGTGTGTTAACACAGAGTGCCGTGGTCAGTATTACATTATGCAGAGTACAGGAATCAGCAGTGTGTAACACAGAGTGCAGGGGTCAGTAAAATATTATGCAGTTTATAGGGGTTGGCAGTGTATAACACAGAGTGCAGGGGTCAATAGTGTATAACTAAAAATCCAGGCTTCAGTAGTGTGCAATGCAGAGTGCAGAAGTCAGTAGTATGTTATGCAAAATACAGGTGTCAGTAATGTGTAATGCAGAGTGCAGGGTTCAGCAGTCACTATTAGAGATGAGCGAGAAGGCCTGACAGTTTCGCCAAAATTTCCTCGAACTTCCTGTGGGTTTACAAAATTTGGGCAAATCGATTTCGCATGTTAGAACCACCAAATTTGCTAGGTAAGTGTAGGAGAACAGTGGCAACAAGGAAAAAGTACCAAAACAGCTTGTGGTTTTCCAGAAAATGGCAGGCAAAGTGACAGCAGGCAAATAAGATTTTTACATGATTGACAGCATCCAGAAGGCAGCATAAACATAACGACATTGAGAAAGGATGAACTCAACCCACTAGCAACAGTCTCCACCATCAAAACAGCAGGACAACACGTTGCTAATTAATGTACGCACCCCCATTGAATTTACATAGCTGCATAATATCCTACCAATATATAAATCGTGTTTATTAATATTGTAATTGCTAGCTGGCATCATGACCTGGATGACATGTCCTAGGCATGACACCCATAAAGTTGTGGACAACAAGTGCGGTGACATTAGGCAAGGATCGAGGAACAGAGACGGGGGGTGGGTCAGCGAGAGCAGTAGCAATGTGTGGCCTTTTTTGCCAGGGAGACTGCATTGGTAAGAGTCATGGAGACCTGGGTGTAGTGCATCATCAATGACATCCAGAAGTGTAAAATTTTAGTGTATGGAGTACTGACAGGTCGCAGCAGCAACAGCAGGAGGAGGAAGTGGGCCCTGAGACAGAGTGGTGACCGCATTGGTAAATAGCATCCTGATCTGGGTGTACTGCATTCTCAAGGCCATCTAGAAGTGTGTAATACAATTTTTGTGAATGGAGTACTGACAGGCGGCAGCAGCAGGAGGAGGAGGCAGTGGGCCCTGAGACGGAGCATGGATGGCATTGGTAACTGGCATCTAGAGCTGGGTGTAGTGCATCGTCAATGACACCCTGAAGTGTGTAATACAAGTTTTGTGAATGGAGTACTAGACAGGCAACAGCAGCAACAGCATGAGGAGGAGGCGGTGGGCCCTGAGACAGAGCATGGACGGCATTGGTAACTGGCATCTAGAGCTGGGTGTAGTGCATCGTCAGTGCCACCCAGATGTGTACAATTTTAGTGAACTGAGTACTGACAGGCAGCAGCAGCAGGAGGAGGAGGATGCGGTGGGCCTTTTTTGATAGATAGTAAGTGGGATCAGAATAAAATATCTTTATATTTTTTTTAGAGAAATACAGAAATTTTTCTGCCATTTTTGCTAGATAGCAAGAGGTAGCATCAAAAACTGCACAATCTGTATATTGCAAGAAATGCAGAAGGCTCCTAACCTGTCCCTGTTACAATGCACTTCTCTCCCTGCTTCTTTCTCTGACACAGAACACAAGATGGAGTGACTAACCCCTCCATCCTTCCCTGTATACATGCCGGTGCTCAGATCTCCCCTGATTGAGCTGTTGGGCCTTGCTGTGCATCCTTAAAGCAAAATATTCGCTCCCAGCCGTGCCTTTTCCGCCGGAAATAGTCGTTGGAAAATTACAAGGCCGCTCTTTCGGTAAGCGAGAACACCCGATTCGCCGCAAACTTACAAATCTCACTCGCTCATTCCTAGTCACTATCTCTGTATGTAAGTAGTATGTTATGTACAATGCAAGGGTCAGTAGTGGGCAATTCAGAGTTTAGCAGCCAGAAGTTAGTAATGCTGAGTGCCGAGGTCGAGTTATGAACCCTATACAGCAAATAACATACAAACTAAAATGTACCATATATTGCAAATTACCAGTTATTTATGTATATCTAAATCCAAATCTGCTGTTACTGGAACAAGTGTCCCAAATGGATAATTTCCCAGTGTTATTGGAAACAAACCAGGACAAACATAGGAGGGTGATACTCAACAAACAAACAGCAGTACGGGTTCTAACCCTTTCCTACTATATTCAAAACTAAAAAGAAAGTGTATTGTTGCCTAGGGTGATAACAGTAACCTTGGACCGCTCCAAATATAAACCTTATAGAGGCTGCTATCACTGATCTCTTCCCAACCATACTACTTGCCAGTCAGTACTTCTGATATGCATACTTGTTTCTTGTCAGTGGCTCAAAATATAACAAAGCCATTGGATTTGTATGACAGTCAGGCAAGCACCATTTTGGAAAGATGGAGGGGGTCTGCCTCTGTATTCCTTCAGTTTTTTTTTCAAGAGGAAATCAAAATCTATTTTGTGTAAATGCATTTTTACATCTGTATTCCTATCAAAACCATTGCTTTGTTAATTAAGTGCAACTGCACCAAATGGAGTTCTGATCAATGTGTATTAAATAGAAGGAGATAGAAGGAAGATCAGTATTGTTTTTTGGAATAGGTTTTGTTTGTCTGCCATTGATTTTTGTCTGACTGGTGTTGTGTTTATTGATGTTTAACACATCATAGCATTATCCTTGCATGGCTTTACTTTTGCACCAGCCCTAAAAAGTAAATGTGCTAAAAATTGCATTCAGCTAAGTGGCCCCAGTAATTGGCTGGCCTAACATCCCTGCATAATATCATGCTGGATTACCATTTGTTTTTAACAAAGGATTTTTAACATCTGGAAAGGAACTAGAAATTCTAAAGTGGAATACTTACTTTCAGACTTCAGGCCCATTCCTGTAGAGCAGGATACAGGGGTGTAAACATCTGATCTTCCCCAATTAAACATCTATTAGTTAACAGAATAAATCACCAAACAAAGAAAACACCATGTAACTACTTCACAGCATAAAAGTGGAATTAAATCATTTTTTTTTAAATCAGGCAGGTTCTTAGGTGTAGAAAGGGGCAGGCTATGTCCCTATGCAATACAACCAACTTACCTTCATGTTAGCAATCTTCTCTTTACTATATACGGAGTTGCACATATGCAGTATGTTCTTGGCATAGCTGGCTTAATGCCAAGCATTAATGAGTTCTTGTGTGCATGAGCAGGAGTTTTGTTGCTTTGACCTGGCCATTCAAGATGGCCAAAGATCCCGAGTCAGGGAGAGGACCAGGTGACATGATGGCACCAGCAATGAGACTTGAGGTTACCTGAATAATTTTAGACAAGCAGGTAAGTTTATTTTATTGCAGAAGAGACAACGCCTGTTACTTCCACAATAGACAGCATGCCTACTTGATTTTTTTTACAATAAAGTGTTGTTCTTTTTTAAGAAGGCAGTCATTTTTGGATCAAGGTAGAACTTCTAATTGATATATATGATAACGTCTGTTTTTGGCATTAAAACAGCAGTTTTTGATTTTGATTTTGCTTTTAACTTAGGTTACAATGTGAATTATTAAACAGCTGTTTTAAAGGTAAAGACTTTATCAAATATCTAACTTTTTATTCTGCCTATAGTTCTGCCGTCAAAATACTATAGGCAGTGTTTTCTGTAAGCCAACTTAAATTGGGATGGAAGCATTTTAAAGGGTAACCTTAATGTACATTCTTGTGGACAATTCAGGTGCCTTGTTTGGGGATCTCAGTTGTCTCAGTTACCAAAGACTACTTACATTTACTAGAAAGTGAAAAAAAAGAAAAAAAAGTGCAGTTCCAATAGCTAATGTGGTTCTTTTTAGTTGGCTTTTGGTAAATGGTAAACTAACACACAGAACACACAAACAGTGTTCAGCAACATTTTCATTAGCTAGGCCATGAATGTGCTGTCAACAGTCCAAAAATTAGGACCTGCAGCATTTTTGAAACACAAAACATTGAGCAGAACATATGAATCAGTGTGTTGCAATACACCTAATTAAAGGTGTAGATTTGTGTTGGGGTATAATTGACTTTGAATTCCACAAGTACTGTGAATTACCATGTGTTATGGTAACATGCTTGACTGTGGCAAAACATAGTTTTACAGACTTGCATCCCCCCAGACTACAAACCCCTTACCCCCCCCCCACTTTTCTCACCCTACTAACAATTTTAACCCCCCGTCCCCCAAATAAAGACCACACCATATGTTGGTTAAATGGCAGTAGGCCTTTTATTAACAAATATTAACTAAATAACTTAGATAACAATGTGAAAATATAAATAACACATATAAATAACCAATATAAACATAACAAAAATGCAATCAAATATCAACAAATAGTATACACGTAATAACTATAATATTAAATACCAATTAAAACAATAACAATACTATATTAATACTCATTCCCCAATTTTAGCTTACTGGTTGCTGGTCCTCAAAGGCCACCACATTATACATTTTTTGGGGTCTGCATCTTAAAACACAATTGCTTCTAGCAGACCCCCCAAAACAATTTACACCAAACCAATAACCAAAACCAGGGACCCCATACCATAGATGGGTCCCTAAAACCATAATTATTAAACTACCAGCACACTCCCCTCGAGGACCTAAACTGCCCACACTAATGACCAACCAAAAAACCCCACACTGCCACCTAATAACTCTACTAACAACAACAAGGGAGGGTGGGAAAAACTTTCCCTGCATGCTGTCTCTCCCTGAAAAGACCCCCACTTCTTCTTCCTGACCTTTTAACTCCTTATGTCCCTCCTATACCTCCTACTCCTTACCCCCCCCCCCCCCCCCCCCCCCCCCCCCCCCCCCCTTCACCTTAGCTTGCTTCTGACCAAAAAAAGTTAACCCTATGCTGTCCGCTCCCTGTCTGCCCAGTCATGACGGCCTTCCCTTATGATCTTTTACTCGCACGTTACAGGCCTAACTTTCCAGGGTGATCAAGACCTACCACTAAAACAAACACTTCTGAGAGCCACGGCAGCTGTAAAGGTGACTATAAAAATGCAGGAGGACAGGCCAGCAGGAGGTGTGATGCTTTGCCTGGCAGACTCTGAACCTACATTTCAAATAGTCAGCATATGGCTAAATCTTGGAAACTTCCCACAACCATGGATCCACTATACACCAAGATGAATTGGGTGATGATTAAAGACAAATTACCCAACAAATTGAACAACACCCTAGATAAGTTTAACCTTATATGGGAACCATGGGTAAATTAAAAGATGTTCTGAGGTTCCATGTCATTTTGTAATTCTGTATACCACTATAGGAATCTAAGGAGTTTTCTATTTTGCCCCCAACCCCCACCTAATTCAACCCCCCATTTATTTGTATTTTTTCACTATACCTATCTTTAGAGGTACAATGTGATCCACCAAGGAAGAAAATTAAAAACCCTCTGTCTTATTTATATGTGAGACATCTGTGTGTACAGTTATGAAAAGATATGTCAACAGAGTGATCACAATGTACCTAATATTACAGATTATCACATTTTTTGGAAGGTGTTTCCCACCTGACTCATATTGTTGTTTATGATGTTGGATATATAATTTCCTGTCCCTTCTCACTCCATGTGAATGTTATTGTTATTCCAAGTTAAGCATGATCACACAATTTTTCACCTCGTTGTTTAAGTTTTAAATTGTGTCAGGTTATTTGTACAAGTTTATTCATTATATGTTTGTGTTGTTTAAAATAAAAAACTATGGACTGGATGTCCAAGTACCATCACTGAGTCTTCAGCACACTTGAGGCCCTTGGCTATTGCCTAAGTGGCAGAAATCTAGCCCTGATGGTTGTAATAACTCATCTGAACCACCACATTTCCTTTTTTTCCTAATATTGACTATAGACTGGATAGCCAAGAACCATCACTGAGTTTCCAGCACACTTGAGACCCTTGGCCATTGCCTAGGTGGCAGAACTCTAGCCCTGAATGTTGTAATAAATCATCTGAACCACCAAATTTCCTTATTTTCCTAATTTTTTTCTGTATATCCAATTAATTATATATCACTAATACTAATGCAAAAAGGTTTACAAATAAGAAACACATTGAGCATTTCTACTGATAACTGGGTAGTTTGGGTAGCTTTATAATTGTCACCCACGGAGAGACAGGACCACTAGGGGGCGCTATGGCTTGCACGGAGGTGGTGTGATCTCTGAGAAGGGCAAGGGGCAGAGTCTAAGCAGTAACCAGGTTTTCTCCAGAGCCTCTGATGGTGAGGATGTTGCACTGCTGGTTACTGCCAGGTTGTGGTCCTTGGGCACACCAAGGTGGGCAAAGCACGGTACCAAATCACAAAGCAGAAAGATAGTCGAGGAAAGCCGGGGTCAAGGCAGACAGCAAGCAAGAGAGGTCAGGTCACATGCCAGGGGTCAATTGCCTGGGATCTAGAAGACAAGAGGCACAGGTGATGCAGGGATATCCACGGAGTGACAGGAACACTGGAATGGCACAGGGAAGTTGGCTGGGAACCAACAGGTTGGGTTACAACAGGGGTTAACACAGGAGCTAGACACAGGAAACACTGGATTAGGCAACAGGTGTACAGGAACTAGCTCACAGAACTAGGGGCTCGGCACTAGTGAAGACTTGTTGCACGAACACAGACTGCAGTCTGTGAGCTAGCCGATCAATAGGCTATTTTCTGATTGTCCAGTGGATTGGACAGAATTGATAAAGCTTAGAAACAGAGGCACGTCCAGTGTCAGAACTACCCGCATGCGCAGGAGAGAGATGCCTGCGCTTTAGTGAGGAAGAGGTAAGTGTGAAATAAATATTTAAAACTAAGCAAATGAAGATCTGTAGTGTTGGAACACACATTTTTCTGTATGTTAAAGCATTAAACCATTCTTAGGGACACTGAGGAGATTATAACTCAGAGATGGTTTTACTGGACATTATTTCGTGAATCTCCTGATTACTTGACGATTATATTTATATTTCGATTATATTTAATCTCCTGATTACTTGATTGATTATATATTTGGATCCTTACATCCCTAAGTTAGTCAAGGTTATCCCTTTACTTTTCCATAATGTGTTCAGCTAACTCATTCTTCCTCGATCAAGTGCCCATCTTCACTCCCCCCTTCCTTCCGGCCCCTAAATTTGGTTGTATTCCCCCCAAAAAATAAGAAAACAATTACGGGTTAAGTCCATGGGGTTTTTTTTTACTATATGGTTAACATTGTTATGTTGTACTACTTTATTATTGCATTTCCTCAGAGATAATAGGAGTTACATGTGAATTTTGTAAGCAACATTTTTTTTTGCACTGTTATTTTGTGCTCTCTTTTCCATGTATACATTTTTGTACATACGTAGAAAGAAATTGTAATACTGATTATTTATGTTATGTTATATTTGTATGTTTTGTAATTGCCTTTTGTTGATTTAATCTAATAAATATTTAGGTTAAAAAAAAAACATTAAACCATGAGGATGACCAAAATGTAATGAGATGTTTCATGGATAGATCAACAGAGATTATTTCCAACTCATAAAGACATGACACCATAAAAAGGAGAAACCAGGACTGGTATACAGATAACCAGATGTTGAAAGGTTAAATAATTTCTAAAATATCTGTGTGTGGCCTGTTTTCTACATCTTGTTTCTAAAGTCCTGTCTTACAGTAATCGTTCCAGTGATTAAGTAAGAGTGCCTTTCATGTCCTTTGTTCACTTTCAAGGTTTGAATTCTAGAACATATATAACTTGGCAGATGCTAAAGTAATTCATTTTTTCATTTGCAGTAATTTACTTAAAGGGTCTCAATCAATTTCTTAATGCTTCATCAGGTTCAATGCAAATGAGACCATTTGTGTCATTAGGCTTTTTGTTTAATGAAATTGAAACTGCATTTTCCAAGTCTTGACTCATTTTTTCATCCTGATATCCTTATTTACAGTGTTTAATCAGCACTTTTTAGATAACTATTGCTAGGTAGATTCTGTATACTGCTGCATAGTTTATCAGATTTATTATTTTTAAAAAAATGCATAAATACATACATAAATTGAATTGAATGAAAGAGTAAAAACAGATTGAAAAGTACTCAAGTGTTTAACTATAAAAACATAATATTTAAAAATATAATAAAATCCTATAATAATATTAAACTATAGTCTGTTCACAGTGTTCACAAGTTGCATTTGTGTGTAGTCAAATATAATCGGGTAAGAAAAGGACCAATTTGCATCAAATATTTAAACATAGAAAACAAATAAAAACTTTTTTCAGAATCTAAAACCATGGTTGATGTAGAGGAAGATGAATCGCCTTTCTAAAACATGCTACAATTTACTTTAGTTGCTTCATTCATTGCTGATCTTGAAAATTATTTGAATACTACCTGGATCAAAGAACGACAGTGTTATTACATATGTGTGAAGGCTTTTGGCACCAAAATGGATTTCACTAAATACAAAAATAATTAGCTTTCTACATACAAATAATTAGCAGTATTCTGGATATTTCAGGGTAATCATCATCCACTGGCCATTTAAATATTTGTATGTCTTTTAACAATATTAGCTAAAAACCCATTAGCAAACAGAAGGTAGTGAGTATGAGGCTTGTACTGAAGTTTATAGAAGGTTAATGTGTTAATATGCAGTGATACCTAAATAGAAGTATATCATATTGCACAAACACACACAGCATCCCCTTCTTACTGTCTCTGAAGGAACAGCATCTGCCACGATTTTTTATCTGCAGTAGTCAACAAGTTTAACCTCCCTAGCGGTTCACTTCTTTCTGTTTTTTTATGTCTAAAAGCGGTACATGTACGGTATGAGTATAATAAAGTTTGAAACACAAAATCATGTAAAAACAATAAATTGAATAAATTAAAAAAACTATATATTTACAAAAAAAACATTTTTTTAAATTAAAAAAAAATACACATTATACTGATACTATTATATATACTGTAAAATAAATGTTCTTAAAAACGGTGTACTGCTTTTACACATAAAAATCCAATGTATTGCATTTAATACAGGCATTTTGTATTGAATGCCATACAAATGAATTTTGAATTTCCCGCCCCGCCTCCGAAATCCCCGGTGACTCATCGGATGCAGAAGCAGGAAGAAGGAAGAACACAGAGATCGCGGTGCTGGACGGCGCGGGACGCTGGGGGATCAGGTAAGGCTGTATTTACTATTACTTCCCATAGGTTTACCTACCCCGAGTGTGACTCAAGGTTACCACTTTTAGCAACTTTTTTCCACCCCGAGTCACACTCGGGATTACCTCCAGGGAGGTAAAATGAAGTGCCAGACTTTCTTTTTGAGTTTGCTTGAACTATATTGTGATCCTCTTGCATCCCAACTCAGCAGCACATCATAGGGTACCATTAAATATTCCTTGGGTTGTAATCATACCATTAAATGTTTAACACCCCTGTGCTAAACAAGCTATCGTAACCAAGGTAATATGACTAAAAAAAAGACAATTAGCTGATGCTTGCTTCAAAGCAAAAGGCAAACCTTGAAGGAAGAACAGAGTTGACATCTCTTTAGTGTGTTAATTAATATGCTATTCTTTATCTTAATCCTTATTTTTTATTGTTAATCTTTAAATCACGATTACAGTTTCAGCAGTTTATTAACTCATAACTCACTTGGACACATCATAACAATTGCAAAAGGTGGGTTGCATGGAAATATTTAAAATTAATCTAAACATGCCTTGAAATGTTTGGGATATGGTCAAGCTATTATAAGCTGAATTTTTTTCTAAGCTCATTTTGTATTTTGCACCTATTTCAGATATCTTCTATGTTATTGCTATAAACTAAAGTTAGTGGGCATTGTTACTCTAATATTTGGAGAATCATGACTTTTCATTGACTCTATCTTCTCCGCTATCCATGAAATATAGCAAGGACGCATATTGCATTAATGTTCTAAAATAAGGACTTTACAATAATACTGGAAATACATAAATGTATAGGTGTAAATAAAGCAAAATAAAATTCACAAAAACCATTATAATTTTCTGTGAACCTGTGTCAAGTATTTACAGATTTTGAACTAGTGGTAAAAGCACTTTAAATCAAGCTCCCTATCACCTGTATCTATAAGCATTTTAGGGTAACATAAAGTACATATAAATGTAGTACAAGCAGCCACTGAGTGGCAACTCTGCTCTGAATTCAGAATCTGTGCAGCATCATTGCCATACTGTTACAGAAAACTGCATTAGATGGACTTCATTGGCAGAAGCAACAGGACTTGGTGGGTCATTGCAGGCGAATGCAGAAAAAACTTTGCTGACATACCTAAAACTAAGCATGGTAGAACAAAATATTAAATCTGAAGATCATAACTGTACTTTAATGGAGCAATAGTAGTTCCATGTGGCTTCTAGTAGCTGGAACCTTGCCAAAGATTTAGCCGCCTACACTGCTACACTGGTTCTGAAAGAATATATAATGTAGTGTGTGGTACTGAACTACTCTCTGCTGCCCAATTCACTCTATATGGGCTGCTACATGTAGTGTTCCACTCAAAGAAGGGTGTGAAGAAACGGCAACCGCACAACAGCCTTACCACCAGCCTCACCTTACAGCTCTGCTTGTGCAGATCATGGGCTTTTCCATGTAATATTTTCTACTATTTCTGTATTTAGCTCTTTCTTAATCCTAATTATGCAACTCCTTCCAACCTCCTTTGCCACCCAAGCAAATATTTCCCCTGATTTTAGTTTCTTTTTTTTTTTCTGTTAGTACAAAAATGTTTTATTCATTTAACACTGTGCTATGTTTGTTTCATAGTGTTGCATTAAAATTGCAGAGAGAGAGAACATTGTACAATAAAATGACAGAACACATTTAGCATTTTGTATCTACAGTTGTTTTAACGAACATGCAAATGGTATTTGTTCCTTTTTATTGCCCTTACACGCATAAATAAAAATACTAAAATATTTATAGAAATAAGAAAAAGACTGGGTTTATTCTCCTTGGAATGTGCGTTGGTGAGTGACAGTACCATTTATACTGAGTGGCACCCAACACACCTTTCCAATGCACCTTTGTTGCAAAGCATCACAAGTATTGCACTACTCTGTGTTGTGGTGTGCTGAATTTGTATGGAGCAGAAACAAAGTCAAATCCTGCTGGATCCAAATATCTTAAAAACATAATATGAATAAGCCCTAGTGGAGGGATAAAAGCAACAGGGAGAGATGTTGGTAAAATGTTATTGAAGAGAACATGAACAAAAAAATTAGGTATTTGAATCAAGTGGCATGTGGCTTCGTGTTTTTGGTATGTAAACTTGTATGGAGAGTGAATACATTCATGGTTGAGTAGGTATATAGAGGAGGATCTGTGAGCATAAAAAATGTAATTTCTGTAATTGTTAAAAATGTTTTTAATCTTAGCTTAGGAAAAGGAAACTAATGCAACCACAACATTAGAGAAAACCACATTACATTTTTTTGTTGAGATACACTCAAGGTTAACCTGCATTGGGAGAAATATGGCAGCTGCCAGTTTTTACCTACTGGAAATTCCAGATGTCCCCCCAAATGCTCACCATGCTAATCTAAAAGCTTTAGTTGTTTTGATATCACAATCCTGGAACAAGTATGCAACCAATGAAATATATGTGGTAGTACTGGGCAAGTAAGAACATTTTAAAACGTTTCAAATCTCAGAATTTATGCATACACTTTGTATGTTCTCCCTATGTTCGCATGGGTTCTGTTCCACATTTCAAAAACATAATAGTAGGTTAATTGGCTGTCCTGCAAATCGACCTTAGACTATGTTAGGGACATTATTAGATTGTGAGCTTCTCTGAAGACAATTGGTAAAATGAATATAACTTTATAAATGTATATTAACATAAGAAAATTCACAGCTCACAACAATTTTGTAGGAGTTTATGTTCTGTGGTTGTACCTTTATTTTACAAACACCTAGGTGTCTAGTTATAGAGCAGTGAATCTGACAATGAATGAAACCTTCCCTGGTGGAGGATCAATGATTGCTATTGAAACACAAGGACCTGAAATATTCTTCACCGAGGAATAGGTCAGAAAGGTAACAGCTTTTTAAATAGACCCCCTAGACTTTTTATAATATATTAAAAAAAAACCTGAACAAGAGGGAATGTTACAACCTTTTCATGCAATCTCACTGAAATCCATCTCCAGAAATCTGTTTTATGTGAAACACTGTTATATATAGGATAACTGAGAAAAAATGCACTACAATGCATTTACACTACACTACAAAAATGCAATACAAAACAAATAATATTAACAACAAAATAGGGGAGGGAACTCTGCTTGCTTATATATGGCTGTTTACTGGCAGAGCCATTTCTGGACATTTTGGCATCCTACACACTGATCCCTCTACACACACATATCTGCCCCCCTTGAATAGTAAGGTAGGTTGCCCACCCTCCCTCTCACCATATGTAGAGAAGCGCAATATATTACATATATAGTTACCTGTTCTGACTTCAGCTGTAAATTCCAAATCTGTCACTTGTATTGTGACATCACAGCTGGATGTATTATATATATTTACCAACGGACAGACATAGAATGGGACATTTGTCAGGAAAAGTAGACCAATGGAACAAGAAGAATGAAAAACAGCATAGCCTCAATACCTTAAGCAGATTGTTAACAAATTTCTTATATTATATGTAGCATTTGTGGGCACTGCAGGTCAGGGATGTCCAGCTTCAGTCCTTGGCAGCCACATACAGGCCAGGATTTTCATCAGTCATCTTTTGACTCTTTGTAAACCATTGCCCCTGATTCATCAATAAAATCCGCGCTCGCTGGAAGCGCGAAAGTACGCGCGGCCATCGATCGCGGATTACCGCGGTCCGGACTCGAGTGTGCGCGTACACTCGCCTCACTACCAGCCGGATTCCAGCCTTCACAATAGGGAATGTGTGTGCCATTAGAAAGAATGATTTTTTAGGGGAACAGTGACTTTTAATTCAAGCTCGCCAGTGTAAAGCTGCCGGAGATGCGCGGCTCCGGCCGTGATCTTTTTCAGTTGCTGAACGATTTCGGATCGCGAATACGAATGCGCGACCGATAATCCGATTCTGCTTGATGAATCAGGGGCATTGTCTTTTAGAGATATAGTAAATATGTGTGCAAATCCTGGCCACATTTGCTGTAGGTGTTCATATGAAGTAGACATAGCTGGGCATTAAATAGACATTGTTTATGATCCAAATCCAACTTATCCTTCAAACCCAGACTAATTTTATAGAACAATATTATGGCAATTACCTAATTTTATAGTCTTTACGTCAATAAAATTCATTTTTCACATATGGACAAATATGCAGGGAAATGACTATGCATTCTTACATAAATTCTCTTTGTATGCAAATCAAGGTTTGCCTCATTTTGCAGAAATCTCTGTAATGGTATTTTTCCTTTGCAAATGACAAGACATTATTTTAACATAATTATTGCTACGTCAGACAAAACACTCTGTATATTCGTTGGCTGTCAAGTGAAACTAAGAAGATAATAAAAGTAAATGTTGTTTTATGGGGAGTAAGTTAGCTATGAAACATAAATTCATTTCACACCTTATAATTCATCTGCCTGGCTGTCAGACAAGACCAATTGGCTTGCATCATGACTTGCTTATGGGCTCAGTGTATGGCATAGATCACTTGGTAGTTCATTCTTTCTTGCTATCTTGCTTTGATTTGAAAGGAACTGTCAAAGAATTGTTGTGTATTGTGTGGCTGGTGCGAATTATTTCTGTGGCACCAGAATGTACTCTCTAGAGATGGTAATTGATACAGCCTAATAAGATGAAGTGGAGACTTTTAGAAAGAAATGTTTTTCATTTCTCTTTTTTTAATGGACAGTAAGTATAATTCACAATTATCTTCTGTGTTAAATTTACTAATTGAAATATTTTTTTAATGGACTGTAAGTATAATTCACAATTATCTTCTGTGTTTAATCCACTAATTGAAATATTTTACAGAGCTGAAAATTTTTTTTAAGAATTTGATAACTGAAACTCATATTGGTGGTTAATAATGGTTACTACAGATGTCAAAGATGAGATTTGCCTGTACTCGGGCACGGGTCTATTGTATTGCACACATCATTAGAGCATATAGCATTCCTGTCCTGTATATGGGACTGGGGGACTCATTCAATCTGCAATGCTCTGCATTTAGGAAAGGGACATCTGGTAGAGTATGCAGGATGCTGCACAGGAACCCAATGTACAGTGAAAAATACAGAACAAAAGTACAGAGGGCATGCTTCCCAACTTATAGATAGGAAAGAGGTGAACCCCACCACACCTCTAAATACACAAACCATGAAGCAACAATATAGAAAGCATGATTGGTTAACACATCTGATCACTTCCGAATGTGTTGGCTACATTCAAACCTCTTTATAGGAGGCTATACATCCTATGTTGTCATTACCCAGGGCAGTCTGTATGCAATTGCAGGCCATCTAGAAATCCCTACTTCTCCAACCTTGCATCCACCCATATAGGCATTTTACTACTTACATACCTCCTTCCAAGAACCTGTCCACTCCTTGCTTCCGAGCCCAAAAGATGTCTCTCAAGAGGAGTAGTGACTCATGGTGCTATAACGTTTTTAGGAAGTGATGTACAGGTCCCTGCTGCCTCTCACAACAGCTATGATCTGCCTGCATTTCAAATAGAAACACAGTGATAACATTTGAAAGATTTCATTTAAAAATTTCATTAGCATGTTAAGGGGTGAAATGAGGAAACAGGGAATATTAGGCTCCAGTTTAAAAGATAAAAAGAATCAACATGCATACCTATACTGTATTTACATTAAATATGATGTTCTATATCAAGTTCAATAGAAATATGTATTCTTGCAATTTTTAGATTATACTATACATTTTTATTGCACTGTTGATGTAGTATTGTTAAACAACCAAAGGTATTGTGCAGCATGGAACAGAAGATTCAGTCATAACAAAGATATTTAAGAAACATAATAATAAAATGCCATTGATTACTATATCTCTCTCTTTTTTATCAGATATACATCATTGATTGCAAGCCTCAAGTGGATTATAGGTCAATAAAACAAACACTGACATTTGTTTCTGTTGCTGTGTAAAGTCTGGTGTGATTATTGTGCTTCAAGATGACCGAGTAATTTGTCCTTATATCTGTACAAATCATTTATTGGATACTTAAGTGCATCACAGAGAAGGTCAACAAGCAGTATGACAAGGTGATATAAGCATGATCACATCCCTTTTACTGGCCAAGAAATAAATTTAAGTGCAAAATCAACTGTGCATCAAATATAAAGGTAATAAAGACTTTGGGGGATAATACCAATACAAGGAGTGAGGAAGAATAAACACCCTTTTAGACCTGTGATGTAAAACTGGAAGGTTTTCCATTATCAAGGGCACAGCAAACTGCTGTTGTGCAACCAGGAGAAGCAAACCACACCACAGGCAACCAGATTTGCTGCTGTAACACAAATTTTCAAGCAATAACCACAAGGTCAAAAACAAGATGCTGATTTTTTATTACGGTGTTGTGATCTGCTGCAGCCGCACACAAAAAATGGCCCACATTGAAGGGTGCAGGGACAACGGAGACACATCAGCACCCAGAAGATCATGGATTGCAGTAGGAGCTGCAGCAAGAACTAGGAAGAAGTAAATATATTTACTGGCACACTCCACTGCCAACTCTGTAAGTGAAGACACTAAGTACATAATTTAATATATAATGAAGGGCAATGTTGGGGAACTAACTGACGGCAGTTCTGAAATGGCATTAAGAGGATATATTAAAAATTGCACATTTTATTTTCGTTTTGTGTCTGCTTTGGGCAAACAAAATCTACAGCTATCAATGTATGGTTAGCTCAATACAGAGTCTACACTTTCTTGAGGTTGAGAGGTGTCCTTGCTTCCTTGAATCTTAATGACACATAAATGACAAAAGCCAAGACCTAGACAGATATGGGTGATTGACAACAAAAATAATGTTTCCCAGTGCTGACATTTTAATATCAGGCATTCCGTATGGGAGAGACAGCAAGGAACCTGCAGTGGATGCTTCATCATGATATGCAGACATACTTTAGTATCAGCAGGATCCTGGAACTTGGCAGCAATAAAAGTAATTACTCAGCCAGGAGGCTGTTCTCCTAATCTACTTCCTAAGGTTTCATTTTTAATTTTAGTTTGTCCATTTTAAGATTCAGACCTGCACCTCCAGTCTTAGAGGATGAATTTTTGTCAGAAGGGTTCTCCTCAAATATTAATCAATGGACCTTGCAATCTTTTCAATTAAATGTAGCTTACACATATTCTGCAATTGTGTTTTGTTTCTGTGCTGCTGTTGACAGTGGTGCTAAAACATTATTATTATTGTTGCCATGTGGGATGTTGTACTTTTTATTTTCTGGCTGCTTTAGACACCAAGTAAACCAGCAAGTACACCAAAAATTCTAGGCCCTTCTTTGTACTGTCATATAAACTTGCTATAAAATCCTTGTAAAAGCAACATGATTTAAATATTTTATATTATATGTAAATCATGTATTATGTTCAATATAGTTTACATTTTTTTTTTATTATTCTTTCAACAACAAAAAAATAACAAGTAATACTATGGTTTATTAGCAGCTTGCCAAAGAGACTTCAAACTTGATGCAAATTCTAGCAGAGTGCCAGCATACTAAAAAGGCAATACTTTAATCTAACATACTGCAGCAGCAAAGAAAAAAAAGTCTGCAATTCCTTTGGTACTTGTTCATGAATTTCGTTCAGCATGTGGTAAATTGCAAAATCTCGGAAGAATGTATCAAAAAAAAAAAAATTATATATATATATCAGAGTCAGTGTGGTCCTAAAGATCAGGGTGGGTAGTGAACAAACATTGTCAGATCCAGCTGAATTCAATACCTGGCAAGGAAAGCAAATATACAGGAAGTAGTGGATCACAGAAAACACAGAAGTAACAGGGATGCACACAAGGACTTTAATGGAAGCATCGGTTCACTACAGAACTGCGTTACTGGAAACAGCATAAGCTCAGCTCCAGGGAAGCATGACAATATGCAAACATCAAAACATACAAGCCAACAAGGAGAGCCATCTGTTGACTAGCCATGGCATCACCATTCTTGGAAAAATCCCTGAAGCAGAGGAGATGCTAAATATTAGCAAATGATTTTAAGAAATCCATTCTAGTCTATATTCTCTTGAGGAGCTTTGATAAATCAGGCTCAATATGTGATTTACAGCATTTGGAAATAATCTGAAGTTCTCTGAAGTTCAAATGACATGAACAAATGGAGGACTACTAAAACATTCTTGCATGGGATGATACTACTGGAGTTATAATAAATAACTTATAATATAAGGCTATGTAGTGGGAGCAGACAGTTTATTGCGCTCCCTCTGGCTGGCAAGGTGCCAGCACTGCAGCTGGTTCTTAGGAAGTAAACTGAAAAATTACCAAAACAAAAAAAATCTTCAATCCCACAGTGCAGTCCATCGGTCTGGAGGTGTCTTTCCTCATGTCCTGCGTTGTCGCGGTATCCGTCTTAGAGCCAGCGTGCTGGGTACTGCCACCTCTTCTTCCAGGTTCTTCTTTCTATGTCACCGGACACAGGCGTGAGATCGGGTGACGTAGGTTGGAAAAAAACTTGCCGATCTCACTGCGCATGCGTGAGATCGGCAATTTTTTTTCCTTTTGTACGAAAAAGCATCTTGGTACATTCACAGAAGGAGCACCCAAGAGGCTCCCGGAATGCGTGAAGTAGGTATCCCGGGAGGCCCTGCGCTCCCATTCAAAATTAGGGGGCGGTGCTGCACCATATTTTTTTTTTAAAAAGGGTGTTGCACTTAAAAAAAATCTAAACAAACAGAATTTTTACCTTACACAAAAGCGTTGTCTACCATTTTATGTAAAGTGAAATTTCTGAGTTTAGGTACGCTTTAAAGAACCAGCATATGTATACGATAAAGCAGTGAGTCCCACCGAGCTGCTCATTGCCGTCTCATTCATTCTAAATGGACTTCACAGGTGACATACTACATACAGGGAAGCAATTCCAAGGTGTGAAGCAGTGGTAAATGCACCACAATCTCACCACCGGTCTGAGCAAAGCCTAAGTATTTATTTATAAAATATGGAAATCTTGAAATGAAGCACCAAACATTCACTGATGATATATCAATCTCTGTTTTTCAAAAGTCATTCACCTGCAAGGTTTACCTGCTGTGAATGTTTGATATATGTCAGATTCTTTGCAATATATATATATATATATATATATATATATATATATATATGCCCCTCTTCACTGCATTTTCGTGTAGCATTGGTTATTTTTAGTTTCAATATGGAAATCAATAGAATGTCATATTTAAATCAATAAAAAAATAGGCCACAAACAGGAGGGACTATGATCCGTCTATTTATAACTGATTTTGTAGAAATATCTGGTAATGTTAAATCTAAACCAAAGTGCAAGTAAAAATAAAGTGCATTAGATACACAAACAAATCCTAATGTACCTCGTGCCGCTCTGACTTCAGTAAAGTAAACTGATTTGTAGCCATACATTACTGGACATTGCAGTTAGTGTTTTGCTACCTGCATTCTATATCAAATAAACTTATTTGCAAGCCTTATCTATAAAACTTTCTCTTAAAAATGAAGAACAAGAATTATGGTAAAATAGATAAAGAAACATAGAAAAGTGTTTAAGACAGCATTAGAAAGATATTAGACACCCCTATAACCCTAACCATAAATATGTATTTGTACCCCAATATACAGTGCAGTGGGCCCAGGTTAGCAATGTAGTGATATACAATAATGACTAAAAAGAAGTGATCTCTATACTATGCATTACTTGCTTTTGCCTTGGCTACAGCAGCAGTGATTATGAAGAATTCTCTATTAGGTTTATAGCTAAGGAAATAGTGGCAACCATTGTTTCCTTGCTGGAGGAAGCAGCTGATGCCTTATCCATTTCTGCTTTGCTTCCTTTAGGAGAACCTAAACCAAACAGCATTTTTTATGTTTCTCTAAATTTCTTAAGGATTGACAATGAAATGCTTTGCTTTATCTTCAAAAAGGGGACTGAAGAAGTCTTGTTACAGTAAGTACCTTAAAGATTTTTGTTAATCACTCAAATAATAAATCAAATAATAAATAATAGTAAAATCACTGCATTAGGTTATAGTTAAAATGCACATTTTATGAGATTCACAATAGTCATATGTTGATGTATATATAACTTTATTTTCTGGTAACATTATTAATAAAGAAAGAGAACACTCTGTGCCTCAGAGCTTTACTTGGCACAGATAGCATGGCACCAGATACCTGAGTGCTAGCTTTCTGCAAGCTTCAAGCTAAGATGTTGATTGAGGTAATGATCATCACTCCTATTCCGGTCTGTGTTCATCAATCATACGTACCGAAACTGAATGATGCTCTACATAACCCATCCTGAGGTGTGATACAAATATACAAAGCATGGGTGAATTAAATTGAACATTTCTACCCAACAGTAAAGGAGGAGATGGCAGTCTGGTGTCTATAAAAGGGAAAGTGGGTCATGATTTTTATGGGGGTTTAGTGCTTTAGTGTGGGTAGCAAGGAGTAATTGGGGTCAGATATACTAGTTTTGATTGAAGGGCAGCCAGGTGCATTGGTAGACTAGGTGAGGAATGAAGAGCAGCCCGGTGCATCGGTAGGCTAAATGAGGAGCAAAAGGCAGCCAAGTGAGATGCTGGACCAGTTGTGGTTAGAAAGACTGCCAGGTGCATTGGTAGCCCAGATGTGGTTAGAAAGACCGCCAGGTGCATTGGTACCCCCTATGTGGTTAGAAAGGTCACCAGGTGCATTGGTAGCTCAGTTGTGGTTAGAAAGACTGCCAGGTGCACTGGTAGCCCATATGTGGATAGAAAGGCAGCCAGTTGCATTGGTAGCCCTTATGTAGTTAGAAAGGCTGCCAGGTGCATTGGTAGCCTATATGTGGTTAGAAAGGCCGCCAGGTGCATTGGTAGCTCAGATGTGGTTAGAAGGACCGTCAGGTGTATTTGCAGGCCAGAGGTCAGTGTAATGGGGGTCTGGGGGGGCTTATTTGATATTTGGAACCCCACTTTAATAAAAGGGTCATCAGATGTCTACAACACCCTGACAATGAGTGCAGAGTCATCTACAAAAGACACACATTGGTGGACAGCCATTTCATCTCCTCAGTATTGTGTAGCTAAACACAAAATGAATGTGGGCTGAATGTGGCTGGCAGTCCTGAAGACAGGAAATGCTGATAAAGCATCTTTTACAAAATGAAAATTTTATTAAAAAAAGCAGTTTTTCTTATCTTCTTGAAAACAATCCCTGTGAGTGAGGTGATGGCACTGTGTGTACTGTGAGCATGTTTGGGGGGCTGTAGGGCTCTGCACACAGCACGTGACTGGCAGTAGCGCGGATTACACAGCACCACCAAATGCCAACAGACACAGCACGACTATGGGGAGACCGGGGGTGCCCAACTCCGTGTACAGCCGGCTCACTCACTGAACGGGGACCCGGAGCAACGTGTGGTGAGGAGCGGGAGGGGCCCCGCACACACATACATCCCATTATACACATACACTCCATTATACACACATACACTATTATACAAACACTCCATTATACACATACACTATTATACACACATACACTATTATACAAACACTCCATTATACACAT
>NC_092862.1:101870981-101933220 GCF_032062135.1 Pyxicephalus adspersus | reverse complement strand
ACACACACACACACACACACACACACACCGTTACACACAGAGTGCCGGCCGGCTGGAGGAGGCACTGCCCTGTCATCACAAGCAGCCCTTCACATCTTCCGTCAGACGAGCTTGCAGCATTGCACCGCAGCCCCAGCATTCAGCCAGCTGCAGTCTCCGCTCAGCTCATCCCTGCCATAGCCGAAGCATCCTGTCCTCGCTGCCCTCCAGCTACACTGGCACACAGGTACCATTTTGGCTGTGTATTGAAGGGTGTGGGCTGTGTCATACCTCTCCCCCCAGGAGGGTACATTGGGGGTGCTTATGATATCAGGAGTTTGGCGGCACACACAATTCTGATTGTATTCTAGACCTCCCATGGAGGTCAGCAGCAATGTCCTAGTTTTTAACTTACTTTCAATATGCCAGCATGGCAGTGGAAATATTTGGTGCACATGGATTGTGAGGGGCATGGAGGAGGCATAGGGAATGGTCCAGGGGGCAGAGGAAGGATGGAGAGGACAGATCTAGAGATATGACATAGCTTTGTATGTTATTCTTGTAAAGTCCTGGGAAATGATTCTTCTGCCATCCATAGACCATTAATCCATTCATCTTTACCATGAAACAAGCGGCATTGAATGGACCTTGGATCAGTACAATGGGCACCGATCAACTGACCAATCAATACCTGGAATGTGTGAAGTATATCATCAATGACAGGTGATAATAATAAATGGGTGGATATATAAATAAGAAACTCATATTAGTGTATTCATTATAAAATATTAGATTAAATCAGTCTTTATTTCTATGCCTTAGATTGATAGCCATTATTACATAGTTGGTGGTCATTGTGAAGAGTCATTGTGGTACCCATGCATGGGGTATTGTTGATTGGTTAACATGATCATAAGATGTACCAGTGCATGTGCCATATTCACCCGTTCCTTGATGGGCAACAAATTTATAAACAGGTGTATTTGTTTGGCGCCCCCTTTTTTGAAGTACTTAGTTTTACAAATGATGCCTAATAAGCACCCATTGCCAAGGGTATCTGTATTTGTTTAATAAACACAATGACAGCAGTCTGTAGATATTTTGTCTTGGTCATGATCAGCTCATTACACCAAGAAGAAATAAACAAACTGACATTGGCATGTTCCCCATGATGTGAGCAGGGCACCTCATGTTGGGTGGTGGTGATGGCAGATTTGTGTATTATATGTTATATGGTGGCATTCATACCAGTCACTGCTGCACTTGATACAATACATCATGGTAAGGGGTTCTGAGATTGTTATATTTCATTGATTCTGTTTTTGGCTGTGCAGTGATGGCACAACTAGGGAAGGACAGACGTGTATAGAGCCAGTTATATATTTTAAGAGCCAGAATGTATACTTACTTCAGTAAACAAGTAAATCTAAATGCAATCACAACAGTTGTGTGTACTGTAGGCTTTAGCATTCTAATAACATTTTAAAAGTTGTTTTTGTTTGTACAAATCTAAAGCTTTTAACAAAATAAAATCTGGGGGTCCTTCCTTTAAAGTGATTGTTTAGGCATGTCCTGATATGCGTGACAACTGTCCCCCGTTTGTGCTCCTGCATTGTCACCTGTCACACAACCCCTGATAGATACTACAAGCAGTGTTGTTATTATCAGGAAGCCGTCTAGGTCAATGATTGCCTGACAATAGTGCACATAGACAGGAAGTGACTAACAAAGGCTTGTAAAGATTAGGAGCACTTAGATGAAAAAAATGGGTGAAAGCAGTATTCAAAGAACAAGTGAATACATGGTGGTGTAAGAGTCCTTTTAAGTGTTCTCAAGCTGAGCGGTTGCCAACTTTTGGGAGTTCATGGACCACTAAATTCATAATTTTAAATCCCGTAGACCATTAATATGAATCTTTTAAAAAAAAGATAAATACATTTGTAAAATAATGATCTTCCTAATGGTGCCTGATGAGGACTGTGGAGGCTCTGATTCATTGATCAGCTCATGGTTAAGTGAAGTATTACTATTGTTACTATTATCATTAGTTGCATTATCTTTATTATTACTGAAGAAATGCAAAATATTTGTTTGCTTTTCCTCACTCATAATGGGTTTATTTCATTCTAATCTAAGACCAAATATGAACTGATAGTTATCAAAGTCAAACTATTTGATGCCATTAAATAAAACAGGTAAAGAAAATACACAGTTAAGGTCATACTTACCTAAAAGAGCATCTGAGCAATAAACAAATAAAATAAAACACTCGGATGAGAATCAGTAATTGTGGAGTTGAGTGACTGTTTTAATGGTCGAAACAATACTGAAGTGTACGGCTCAGGAACTTAAGACTACATTGATGTAACGCTGCGTCTCCCTTGTTTTTCTGTCTCTAGTATAATTTGTGAATTTGTAATGTGACAAGGTGAAAATTGTCATTCAAAATATAAGATTTTATTAGAATATTATTTTTTATTTATTATTCATAAAACTTGCAAATGATGTCCAAATTTTTCTGTGGACCACCAAATTTTTCTCATGGACCACTAGTGGTCCACAAACCAACAGTTGGCAACCACTGCTCCAGCTGTGGTTTGGATAAGGAGTGATTTTGTGTAACTAACTTAACCAATATATATTGATCTGTCGTAGGTTCATTCACTGAGGGTGAATATCATAAAGGTATTTCCTATCATTTTGTCTTTTCACGTCGTACTTCTCTTGTAGTAATGACCATCCAGGAGCCATCTGTGAAGGAATATGGCTTATCTTACTTATTTTTCAGGATTTTTTGACTTTTTTCAAGCTACCTAATCCTGTCAGAAAAAGTCTGGGGCTTCACATTAAGGCAGAGTCTGTTCTTGCTCCCCAGTGAAGTCATTATATTAGAACTTTGTAATTAAAGCAGATCTTGCATGGAACAGATTACATTCCAACTGGATAATCTACTTTGCCCACTCAGCTGTCTAAAGTACGGTATTGTTCATTACTTGTATCAGGGTATAGAGGCCAACCAACTCCATGATGCTCAGATCTTAGCTTCATATCACCAACTAGTGGATCCTGTTGTAGCTGATCATTTGTTGTAATATTTCCCCTTCTATCCAGCATAGGTGTGTGTGTTGAGGTCTGATGAGACCTCTTTAAAATATATTCAGGATATTTTTCATATGTATTGTCTTATAAAAAATCCCACAAATTTTCAGGTGGGCGTCTGGCCTTTGGCTTTAATATATGTTTCCCTAATCGTTTTTTTATGCAGTTTGAGAAGTTATAACCTCCTTCCTGGCCTGTTACCAACATCCAAATAGGTTTGTGTATTGTCTGGTAATTCAATTCATGTCATAATACAAGGATTATGATTCAGTAGTCCCCGGGTAAATATGAGATAGGGACTGTAGGTTTGTTCCTAAGTTGAATTTGTATGTAAGTCAGAACAGGTACATTATTTCAGTAAATGCAATTAGGACAGATGTTTGTCTCAACATATTATTAGGCAGCATGGTATCAGTTACTGTATAAAATCCTCACTGTGAGTTAATCACAAACAAAGCAAAAAAAACTTTATTAGCCTAGACATTCATTAACTTCTGGAGCAAGCTGTGCTTTGATATACAAAAAGAAACAACTGCAGAGTTTGTCTTGGTCATTAAAGAGTTACAAGATGCTGCAGAAGAGCTCACCCCTCTAAAATAACCCAAAACCTCAGCTGTGTTTAGCAAAAGATTTATTTTGCAAGTCATGTGAACCTCCCCCTATCAAGCCTTTGTACGGCACACGTACGAGCAGGGAAGCCCAGTTCTTATCTAGCAGTCATCCATATGTCTAATGTCCTTATCATGGGGCATACGTTGAAGAATACCGTTGTACTACTGTATGCAAGGCAATTCATTTTTAAGGAATATTGTCAAAGTATAATAAATTCAGCAATAATCCTTTCTGCTTTCAGTATTGATACATTGAGTAAGATTGGTAAGATATCCATCTCCTTTCAAATCCAAATTGTGGCCACTATTACAGCTATTTTGTTTGAAAATAATGGATTTCTGCAGCTTCGTAACATCAGCACTGCCTGTTGCCAATGTAAATTTTGGGTTGCTTGCTAAGAACCCAGCAGGCTGATTTTTGCTTGAGTGTAAGAATCAATACTGTATCTCCAAACATAGTTGCATAAACATACAATTCTCAAGTGTGTTAAGATTTTCCTAAAATTCTACACTGGACTGATGACTCTTGGAATGAGCATAGCAACAAGTTAATTTTAAAGCTTAATAAAACATTTAAAAAGAAAAGTTATTACTTACCTTTGTCTGTTCTGCTTATCTTTACATCTGTATTTTTGTGCACCCAGTTGTGAGCATTAAACTTGTTTTCAGATACACTTTCTTTCCAAATGCAGTAATTGGAGACCAGGTAATCAATCACCAGGGAGCAGCAGAGGGCTTGTCCAGCCTCTCAAAATTCTGACTTTTAAAATATCAACATTTGCATAGCATTCACATGCTTTACTATTATTTAGTAACTTATTTATTGTATTATAATCACTGTAATTACACCTATGATGCTAAGTAAATTCATTTATTTTATTCAAATTCTGCAAATTTAAATAAGTAGTGTGACAAATCAGCTTCATGAGTCATACACGTTTTACATTAACAGTAGATTGTGAAGCATTTTGCCTTTAGTTTTTAGTATTTCTATTCATTCAGTATTGTGTGATGCGCTGGATTTGCAGAAAATGGTTTGCTTAAAAACATCCAAAGAAGAAAAAATGTTCAACCTGAATATAACATTTTACAAAATGGTAGTGTTACCAGACTGTGTACGTGTAGGTCTTTGATCCTGTTTTATACTGTATACTGTCATTGGTGTCAGTAAGGGGTACATGGGGTTCAAAGTAGTAGCTGGGTTCTGGTAGAAATAAGGATTTACCATTGAAGTTGGTCCTCCGCTCCCCTTTCCACCACTATCAGTCTTTACTTTAAATTCTTTTGTTTTGTTACCGAATGTTCATTTTAACAGCATAAAACTATATAAATGTAAGTGTATTTAGGGTTGTGCACATAGATGCACAAAATATTACTAAAGATTAGTTAAGGTCTGGTAGGGATTGAGGTACAACACTATCCCTAGTGATGTCAATGATGCTAATATTATATAGTATTTATATAGAGCCAATATATAATGCAGCACTGTACAAAGTTCATAGTTATGTCACTGGCCGTCCCTCAAAGGAGCTCACAATCTAATGTCCCTACCATAGTTATATGTCTAAGTCCTTAAATCCAAGGTCATTTATGGGAGGAAGCCAACACAGGGAGAACCTGCAAACTCCATGCAGTTAGTGTCTTGTCCTGAGATTTGAACCTGGGACATAGTGCTGCAAAGCCAGAACACTAACCTCTGAGCCACCATGCTATTATCTGAAACCACTGAAACTTTGCACTATTGCTTCATTCATTCTGCTTGGACCAAAGTTTTCTTGGTCTGTACACACACACATACAAGTTACACATACTGTACTTCATTGTTATAATGGAGTTTTAGGTCTTGAAAGACATTATTATTATTATTATTATTAATAAACAGGATTTATAAAGCACCAACATATTACGCATATTATTGCAAATGACAGACTAATACAGACAGTGATATAGGAGGACCCTGCCCCGAAGAGCTTACAATCTAGTAGGTGGAGGAATTTCACACACAATAGGATGGGAGATATGTAGTGGTGGGAAGTAGTGATGGTTTCAAAAGACAGAAGAAGACGGGTAGGCAAGTTTGAAAAAATGTGTTTTGAGCGCTCTTTTAAATGAGCAGAAAGGAGCAAGCCGAATAGGACGAGGAAGATCATTCCAGAGAGTTGGGGCAGCTCTAGAGAAGTCTTGGAGCCGTGCATGTGATAAGGTTATGAGTGTGGAAGTCATTAGTAGGTCATTGGAGGAGCGGAGAGAGCGGCAGGGGGAGTATTTTTTAACCATGTCAGAAATGTAAGTGGGACAATAACTGTGTAGGAATTTGAAGGCAAAGCACAGGAGCTTAAATTTAATTCTAAGGTGAAATAATGTGGCCTAAAAAAAACTGTTCTTAATAAAGTGTTAAACATTTGCTTTTTTGCTTGGATCAGACTTTCTCTGTCATGTTTCCATTGAACCCAAGGGTTCCTCCAAAAGTTGCCAGGGGTTCTCTGAGCTCTAAGCAATCGAGTGAGTTAAACTGACACATAGATCTTTTTGACTATCTGTAGGAGTGACATTCTTCCCACTGGCCAGTAATGTGGGGTGCATTTTCCTACTGACCACCACATATAATATATTGTGAGCTTTGGATGTAATATTTATAGGAGAGGTTTCCTGAAAGTTATTGCAATGGTTCCTTCTCATTAAAAAGATTAGGGAACGCTGGCTAGGAGTATTAAAGAGTTGTAACATTTGTCTCTGTTATTGGTGCCTGTGTGCCTGTTTGGGAGTTTTTCTTCTATTTTTATTCATTGAGTGTCAGCTGTTGCTGCCCCTTTCACCTAAATTCTTATCCAAGTGATGAGTGGTATTCAAAACAGAATGTGAGGGGAATCCCTCTCCCTACATGGACAAAAATAAAATAATGGTGAAAATATAGAACCTATGTTAGGATTTCATTGTTGTCTGTGTTGTTGTGTAGATTTCACCTCACTTCCTATCTGGGTGGTGGGTGTCACATGAACAGGGAAAAGAGGGAAATCTCTGTAACATATTTCCATGTAACAATTAAAACTAAAAGCAAGTTTTAAACTTTTCTCACTCTACACAACTGTTGTCTCTCTGTCCATTAGGCAAATTTTGCTTCTCTTGCTGACCAGGTGAAAGGTTTAAAAACTTTTTTTAGGATTTTTTTGCTGTGGGTGTCACTATCAGGGAGATTTTACCTTCCTTCCTATCCAAGAACCAGAACAGATAGAGGAAAGCTCTTCAGCAGGGGCTCCAGCAACATTTAAAGTCCAATACAAATTTTAACGTGTACCCACTCTAAAACAAAGGTTTGCCTGTGCTATGGATTCAGAATAATGACACCTTATACCTGACATGTTATTGTCTTATGCAGACAGGGGAAGGTACTGTAGGTGTGCACTTGTATGGACATTCACAGACCCACACCTCCACATTTGTTTTATTGTGTACTGGTGGATTGTGCATGCATACCTGTGTATGCCCGGTCATTTAAAATGGGCCTTTACTGGGTATCCACAAATCTGACACATGACCCACTTAATATGTTTACAGGTGTATGTGTATGTGCTGGAGTGATTTTTTGCATTTTGTTGACCTATTAAACTGTTGTTTCAAAATAGGTGTCCATGTTTGCATGAATTTTGCATTTTTAAATGTGTCCACACATTGGACCCAGTACATATGTCTACAGGTGTATGCATTGTGTTATTATATGCATATTTTGATCCATGGATGCACATTGAATGCCCTTTAAAAATAGTGGTCCCAAATACTGATGCAATAATTCTAATGCAGAGATGTTATTTTTTAAACAAAACATAGGAACAGTTAGTTTATTGTCCACTGTAGTCACAAATAAATACGAATCCTATGTATGTGTGGATAATATAATGTTCCTTCTCGGCACATTTAATTTCTCTTAGGAATTACTGCGGTTTGTGAATTTACCCCATTCCCACTTGTTCATTTTTTTGTGATCTGAGAAACCAAGCTTGTATTGCGCGAGATTTTCGGAAAAACAAGTCTATGAGGAATGGTCAGTACTAAATTTCACATAGTTGCAATGTTTGCATCAGTAGATTATGGATTGGTTTCACTTGACTGCAGTTGCTCTTTAAGCATACTGAAATTCTGAATGTCAAATCAACCAATGTTTTTTTCCCCAAACTGCTACAAACACAATAAAGCTACACAGTACCAGACATACACACACCACACACATGTACCACCAGCATTTACATGGTATTTGCTGGAGACACCTGAAGCTCTGTTTGAGATACAAATGTCCTTTGGCTGTTTATAGACAAGGCTACTAATTTATTCAGTCTTCAGGACTCAAATCTCAATCTAGCTTTTGCCTAGCTTTTTTATTTTTAAAATTCTGAATTTCACTTCAACTGAGAGGCCCTCATAAGATCATTTCAGCTGCAGAACAAGAAAGGTAATGCGACTCTGGAAAGTTGGCACTTTATTGATTTATATATAAAACACAAGCTATGGAGTGAGCCTCTATAAATGTACTGTAAGTGAAAAATAGTTGGTTGTAAAATATTAATGTGCGACGTTGGCTTTTTTTTAGATTTGTTTTCTCGTGACAGTGGAAATGAAAATAATTGGGGGCCTATGTTTCCTAAAAAGTATGTGTTTTAGACTTGTTTTAACTGATTTTTGCTTGCCTTCATGTATGCATATTTTCTCTTTTTATATGTGTTTTTAAAAGTGAACTGTTAAAAGTAAACTGATAGTGAGTTATTCATACAGACATAGGTGCAAAAACTATTCTTAAATATTACACTCCGATTATTGGTATGACCATTGGGTGGAAGTGTTTAATACTATGGGCCCGATTTATTAAAACTCTCCAAGGCTGGAGAGGATACATTTTTATTAGTGAAGCTGAGTGATCTTGCAAATCTGGAATGGATCTGGTCCAGGATAGAAAACATTTGCTAAAAATAGCAAATTACTTTTAGGAAATCTATTCCAGGTTTGATGGATCACCCAGATTCACTGCTGAAAGTGTATCCTCTTCAGCCATGGAGAGCTTTAATATATCAGGGAATGTATTCTGTTAGTGGCACTACATGTTGTGATGTACTGTCCTGTCCCCATGTGCCTGTTCATTTGTATAAAACAAGAAAGACCCAGACATAAATACATCACCATCTGGCCTGGTAAGAGTCATATCTACAGCAACCTCCCCAAAATGTTTATGTGTAAAATGCATTTTAAAAGATGATTAGGCATGTGCTACTAGTTTCTATAGGAGGTGCTCTTTGCTCGATTTGGTCCAAAAATACAATGTGCTGCTATGACAAAAGTACACTAAACCAAAAATTGAGAAACAGAAATATATTTGTGGTTTCTGTATTGTTCCAGTGAAAACTGTGGTACCTAGGTATAAAAAAAACTCCCATAGGAAACCTGTATGTGCTGTCTATAGGATGGAATGCACACAAACAACCGCAGACATCACTTGCCAACATGATCAGTAAGATGTTCACCTGTCTAAAAATTTGTGTAGAGAGCTAGGAAAAATTGTAAACGAAAGCCCTGTATAGACATCAGATAGATGTCAGATTACCGATGCTGGAAATGATCTTTCAGTGACAGGGGAAGAGGCGAGCACAGTACACACAGCGCCGTTCTGAGCATAAGCAGGTGGTAGCGCACTGTGCTCCTTCCCATAGGAAAGCACAGTCGCCATTCCTGATTGTTCTTCAGTCTGTCAGGTTGGATTGATGAATTGCGTCAGGAAAGTTCAGCACCTACACCAGACTGTTCGTCTGGAGCATATTCACCTGACATGTACAAAGCCTTTGTTGACTTCCTTATGAAAATGCTAGTTTTTCTTGTCTGTGTCAATACTTTCTGGGTTATCGACCAAGATCATGGACATTGCAAGTGTTGCTAAGGCTAACTGCCATAAAGTTATCCATTGTAAACTTAAGGCAGCCTGTAAATGAAGCAGATGTATACTGACCTTTCTGGAGGCATGTGTCTTCACACTCTGCTTTAAATGATCTCTATATCTGCAGCTATCCCTCACATTCTGGTGTGTCATATATGTGGCCCCCTACAATCCCTCTGCAGCTATCCCTCACATTCTGGTGTGTCATATATGTGCCCCCCTACAATCCCTCTGCAGCTATCCCTCACATTCTGGTGTGTCTTATATGTGCCTTCAATACCTCTGCAGCTATCCCCCACATTCAGGTGTGTCATTTATGTGCCCCCAATACCTCTGCAGCTATCCCTCACATTCTGGTGTGTCATATATGTGCCCCCCTACAATCCCTCTGCAGCTATCCCTCACATTCTGGTGTGTCTTATATGTGCCTTCAATACCTCTGCAGCTATCCCCCACATTCAGGTGTGTCATTTATGTGCCCCCAATACCTCTGCAGCTATCCCTCACATTCAGGTGTGTCATATATGTGACCCCCAATCCCCCTGCAGCTATCCCTCACATTTAGGTGTGTCATATATGTGCCCCCCAAAACCTCTGCAGCTATCCCTCACATTCAGGTATGTCATATATGTGCATTCTCAATCCCTGTTCCTCGTGTTCATACAGCAGTGCTGTATACAGCAGTACTTAGCTGACCAGATACCAAGAATCATTTCTTTTTTTTTTAATTTTTTTTATTAATTTATTTTTATTAGCAACCAAAAAAACAGACATTTACAGTACTTATTCTGGCAGAGGTAGAAGGTATCAGACAGTTGAACAAAACATGACAGACAGTACTGTAACAATGTACATTATTGAAAAAGAAGAGAAATAAGGAAAAACAATTTATAGCAAGTTACATTTTGGCCTAACAAACAGTTATTCAATGCTCAATCTGTAACTAGAATGTGATGACCTAGTCTCATTGGTCACTGATTTTGTAATAATATTAGGGAAAGAAAAAAAAGGAAATAGAAAAGAAAGGCTATAGAAAGAGTGTGGAAAAGCTCATCAAATGCTTAGGTCCTGTGCAGGAGGACGGAGTAGCCATATATAGTGCACAGAGATCTTAAAGTGGTCCCAGTAGAACCAGGTACGCACTGGTCTGCGTGAGGGTCGGTCTTTGGATCTCACAAATTCTCCCATTAATTGAATGTCATTCACCCTGGTTACCCAATGCTGAACAGTTGGCAGAGTAGTTTTCCTTCACAATGTGGGAATACAAGCTTTGGCTTAACAAATGGCACAGAAGGGATTTTTTGTAGCGCTTCCTCGACATTGCTGATACATCCAGCAGGGCAGGTTTCGGTTTGTCATGGATCGATATCTCTGTCAACCTTTGCACTATTCCTGCATCCCCCGCCACCGGAACGAAGCCAGTACAGGGCAGCTCCAAAATATGTGCAGCAATGTACCTGTGTGATGACCACTTCTCCAGCACATCGATCTTTTGTGCGGATACATTTTTGCCAGCCGAGTTCTATACTACCGAATCATTTCTAAAATCAAGAACATTAGTACCCTGCAGTGGTCATACAGACCTAACATAATGCAAAGTGATACATAGCTGTCACATACAGTACAGAACAAGAATAGATACTGAGCATTATACCCATCATATAGAACATAAGATGTGGCACTGTGTAAAGTCCTTACATATAGAATAAATCTGATAGTGAGCATTACACACAGCATACAGGAAACTAGATAATTTATCTAGACTAGATGTTATCGTCTATTCTGGGCCCACTCCTGGACTCCCTAAATATCATTACTTGAGCACAGGACAGTCTAAGAGTAGGAACTGCCACATGCAATCTCTGAAGGAGAAGAAGATGTCACCAGACTGGTCAGAAGAATATTGAAATCAGTGAGTCCACCTACAGATGAGGGATCTGTTATGATGTGGAACAATATCACACTAGTCACACAGAATAAGACAGCTATGTAGGTAGGAATTATTAGCCCTGGAGAAAACTCCTTACATACACTGGCATTCTAAATAAAAATAATTATTTATTTATACATTTAAAAAATTTAAGCCAGAAAACATTGTGGCTCTTGGTTTTATAAATGCTCCAATATCGGGTCAGTACACATGTTTTCATCAACTTCGACAGTTTCATCTCATGTGAAAATATGTCATGAGGTTTTTTAGAGAATGTCTAATCTGTTTAGAATAACATAATAGGATTAAAGGAGATTTTCAGTCACAAGATAAAACTTCTCCATTTGATCATAGGATTTGTGTCTTACTGTGAATAAAGAAAAAATGTATAATTAGACTTTTTTTCTAGAAGCCTCTGATTGTTATCTGGCAATGGCTTTTTATGTGCTGTTATAAAGGCTTTTTTTTAATATATGTTAAATAGACAGCTTTATTCAAAGTATTCTGTTTCACCTTGTGTAATCAGGGAGTGAAATTCCAAAATTTTTAATGATTAAAACAGGCAAAGAGGAAGAATTTGCCAATGTGACCCCTTGTTCTGGTGACAGGAGATTTTTCTTAATTTGAATACATTTTGTTTACCTTTTTTGTTAAACGTTTTTGGGTTTTTTTATGCACAATGTTGCATCTTCTGTATATTTTTAAAGGCCTCCTCTCACCCCTAGGTCCTCATAAGTCGATGGGCTCTACGTGTCATCCGTCTCTGAAGGTCATAGCCACACTGACCTGGCCCTCCCCTGTGATCTGTTGGCTGCCCTACCTTCAGTGCTCTGTTATATAGGGGAGTTTGTAATATCATTATCCATGGAATCACGAGAAAAGTACCGTAGTGACTATCACAGGCATCAGAAAGTATTTGGAAATCTGCTTGTAAGAAAGGGAAAGTTTGGAAAGTTTGCTTGTAATAACTGTGCTTGGCCTTTTTCTTGTCTGCTGTGTTGGCCTTACTGTTGGACAGCGAGGTCACCCATCACAATATTGGACAAATAGGGGACAGGACATGCTAAACCTGAATAAATTAAAAGGTTTCTCTACAGTGAAGCACTATAGCAAACATTTTTGGGTTTAGACACAATGATTCGTAAATGATCTACATAAACAAACAACGGTTAGTGCTTGTTGTAATCTAACTCAATACTTTTACTGTTTTAATTTAGTAAAACAATACTTACAGGCAAGATATAGAAGTCATTGGGGTTAATAGATTTAACCGGTGCCTTATGAACACATGTCAGCTGCTTCTCATGCTTTCTCATAATTTCTCTAACCTTCTCTGAAGTCACTAACCTGGAACAAGTATGCAGGTCATGTGTCCAAGTGACAACCACATAGCATTGTCAGAAGCAGGTCACCAGTGCTAGCTGGTGATATCTGTTTTAAAGGTTTTCCATAATTCGGAAGATTAGTTGGGAGCACTAATAGCTAATAGACCGTGTGACTGTTACAAAGCTCTGCAGACTTCAGTATAATATACAATATTCAATTAGGCAATCAGTGAATTTCCCATAACATTAAAGCTTGATATGTTAAGTTTTCTACTCTGCTGCTGGGACTTAATTGTGAAGTGATACAAGCCATGCCCCCGGTAGCTTTCTTATAGTGTTAATTCAGCTGTATATATTCGAAATGGATACCTGTCTGCATCTACAATATGCTTTATTTATTCAGCATCCATGTACTGTATATTGTATACCAAATCCAAAATCATATTTTCTATTCTCGCAATATAATATAAAACACTAACAAAAAATATCTATGTAAGATAGTAAAAAAAGATGTTATGTGTATCTAAAGCCAGTAGCAAGATGCTTTTATATATTGTTCCCTAATTGTCATTAGACATGGTGGCTGCCTTTGTTTTCTTTTTACCTTTGTTATTTACCTAGTGGTCTTAACCACCTAGCCGTTAAGCCCGACCTTCGTTCGGGCAAAAAAAACGGCTAGGATGGTTAACCCCGAGATTTTTCCCATCCATACTTACCTGGTCCCCCTGTGCTCATCCAGCGTCGTTTTCGTATTCCAGCGTCGACCTTTGTCCATCGTCGTCCGTCGATCTCCCTCTCCAGCGTCGGGTGCCAGCGGGACCGGTAAGATGCCGGCCGGCATCTTGTGTTCCGCCGCCCGGCTGGCGGAACACAAGATGCCGGCCGGCAGAACACAAGGTGCCGGCCGGCTTCTTACCTGGTCCCGCTGATTGTCCCACGTCCTTCTCGTTCCAGCGCCGGATAATCTCTGAAGCGAGAAGCCGTCCGGCGGAGAAAAAAAAAAACGGACAGCTCCTCCCTGCGTGTGTGATGACGTCGGCGCGTGTGCGGGAAATTCAAATAGAAACTCATTCATTCATTTTGTATTGGATTCAGTACAAACTCCTGTATTCAATCCAATACAAAATAATTCAAATAAATACAAAGTGTGTAATTGGTAAATTCAAACTGTCATTTTGTATTGGATTGAATACAAACTCCAGCATCCAATCCAATACAAAAAATAAAAAAAAATAAAATAAAAGTAAATAACTTGGAAATTCAAATTCTTATTTTGTATTGGATTGGATACAAACTCCCGTATCCAATCAATACAAAATAATTCAAAACAAACCCCAATAAATACAGAATCAAAGTTTTAAAAATTGCCACTTATTCCCTGGATGGCTAGTGTGTAACACTGTGTCTTATCTTACCTTTGCTGATCTTCGCCTAATTTTGACCATTTGCTGCCTGCTTTGACCTCTGCCTGGACTCGGACATCTCTGCCTGCCGCCTGCCCTGACCTCTGCCTGGACTCTGACATCTGCGCCTGTTTTGACCTCTGCTTGGACTCTGACATCTCTGCCTGGACCTGGACATCACCGCCTGCCTGACCCCCCCTGCCATGGCTTCAAGCTTTGTTTATGTAGTCATGTTTAAGCTGATGTGTTTCTCCTTTAATTTTATTAAAAGTAATTTTTTTTTTTAAATGATTGTGTGTTTCAAACATTTTTTATATTCATAGTATCTACTAGAACCCCTGTTCGGACATATTTCTGTAAGTTACAGGTCTACAATTTAAAAAAAAAATTTCATGAAAAACAGTGGATCACTTTTGGTACAGAAATCTAGACCTCAGTGTAACGCTCAGGTGGTTAAGGTAACAATGCTCACTCACAGTATTGTACCTATGGAGGAGAAATATTAGCAGGAACTGTTTAAGGACTGCAGAACACGTTCCTTTTTCTTTTCCCTATACCATTGGAGTGTAGGGGGGGGGGGGGGCTTAATTCTTGAGAGAGAAAAAGGTGTTACTTAAAAACTGTCTGCATGGGCAAAGATAGAAATTGTTAGCTCTCAGAATTTCTGACTTGATCAAAAAATTTCTTTTATTGTGTATATTTGATGTTATATTTAACAGACCAAGAACAATTAATACGTTTATTGCTAGGATTTACGTACAGTTAGGGGTGTATTTCAGTGTCTCTCAGTTTTAATAAATGATTAATTCTTTTTTAAATAATTTTTATAAAATGTTTCAAAAATTATACATAGAACAACGTATATTTCATCAAAAGTGAACTTAACAAATGTAATTTCCAGTTGAACCAAAAAACATACAACTACTGTGGTTTAATACAGTATGACCGATTTAGTCGAACCATATAAACAAATAACATAAGACAGAAAACATAAAACACATTACACCTAATACAACAGACAATAGACATTACAATAAAACAAAAGAAAACAAAAAACTTTGCCCTGAGATATCAGAAAACATTGTTGTGTTCAAAAATAGTAGGCTCTTGTAGCCTTATAGTTCCAATTATTCATATACACAATGATGAATTAATAAATTTAACACCCGGTCAGGATAGTCCATTTAGGATACCCCAAGTAATATTTTTAAATTTGTGCTTTCTCCATAGAATTCAGCACTTTTTCTATAAATGTATGCCAATTTTGAAAAAATTTGGTAAATGTTTATCATCTGACTGTTTAGCATCAAAACTTTCCATATCGAAAATAGTTTTCAGAGTTTTAATCTCCGTTTGTATCGTAGGCACATTGGGTTTGATCCATTCTGTCAAAATTGTCCTCTAAGCAGCCAATAAACAAATTTTAATCCACTCCTTATGTCTGATATACCTTCTGGGGCATGAGGCTCTCCCTAATACCCAAACAAACACGGAGAAAGATTTAAAAGGATCGTTTGGGTCTTAACTTGATTGATAAATAGTAATACTTTCTTCCAAAACTCTGTAGATTCTCGCTCCCGGAAAACTTTACATGCTCTATGCATCAATTTAAATTGTGTCTCCCTCCAAATTTCATTGATACATATACATAGGTCAACAAGATCAGGCATTGGAAAATCATTTTTCCGGGATTTCTCATTGGTGGTGGACGGATGGCGGGGTTGGGGCAGGGGATAAGTAAATTACACTGGGGAACAATTTTGAACAAATTTTTTGTTGACTTCAATTTTTAAGCTTATTTACACTAAAATAGGTATGCTGATTTGAGGTGCAGTTAGTTTTCTTCTGTCACGTCAGGTTTTTTTTCTAACACTTATATTAATGCGATTACTGTAGAGTGGATTTGTATAGGCTATTCATTTACACACAAGACAGTGTGGTCAGCGGTTGTGCGCTGCTCTAAGTAGTAAATAAGCACAATGTATTTTTCTACTTACACACAGTGGCTTTGTGTATTGCCATAACATACCTAGTTTAATGGAAGAATTGGGAATTCCAATCTATAGCCCAACTGAATGGCGACTGTTTATTATAGATAGCTCAAAGCGGAGCTTAAAGTTTGTCCTCCTTCACAATGGCAATATATTTGGGTCAGTCTCAATTGGCCTTTCAGTTTCTCTTTGTGAAGAATATGCAGACATAAAGAGGGTCATTGAGTTCCAATATCACCAACACTATTGGGCCATCTGTGTTGACCTTAAAATGGTATTCTTCCTTCTTAGTCAACAATGTGGATACACCAAGTATCCCTGTTATCTGTGCATGTGGGACAGCAGAGCTTGTGAGAGGCATTGGGTGGAAAAGTAATGGCCTAAAACCAGGTGATCCAAACATTCTACATGAGCCACCTGTTGATAGAAAGAATATTATATTCCCGCCTCTGCACATGAAACTGGGTCTGATGAAGCAGTTCGTTAAAGCTTTGCCAACTGAAGGAGACTGGTTCAAGTACCTCATTTTGGCATTTCCTAGCCTGTCATTTGAAAAAATAAAGGCCGGTGTGTTTGATGGTCTACAGATTTGGCAGCTCATCAAAGATGAACATTTCATCAGGACAATGTCAGAAGTCGAAAAGAATGCCTGGTTATCTCAAGGACTTTCTTGGAAACACAAGAGCAAATAATTACTCAGAAATTGTCCAGAAACTCTTGGAGAGCTACAAAATGCTTGGTTGCAATATGAGCATCAAGGTGCATTTATCTGCATAGCCATCTTTCTACCTTCCCCTGGTGCAGAGTCAGTGATGAGCAAGGTGAAAGATTCCACCAAGATTTGATGGTCATGGAAGGACGGTATCAGGATAGATGGGATGTACATATAATGGATGACTATTGTTGGAGCATGCTACTGGATTGTCCTAACACTGAATACTCCAAGAAAAGCTATAGGCGTACATTTTATTATTATTATTATTATTATTATTATTTTTACATTTTTACCTTAGCCCCTTACCTGAATATTTTTTAAATGTTTTACTGTAAAAAAATGTCATAGAGTAACAATAAATCCTTTGTATGAACAAAAGAAATTTAAATAAACAGTACATTCAAGTTATATCAATATTTTTTTATTATATGTAAAATTTGTATGTTTTTTGACAAAAATGGAGGGTACCTTGTATCATATAAACTGTATGTGATAGCAAAAAACTGGGGTCATTTCTGTACTCACCACTCTAAATGAGTAAATAACAAGTGTAAAATCTAACTCAACAAAAAATGCGTTCCCCAGTCTAATCAAAAACATTCCCGTGTAAAGGATAGATATGAGAATATGGAGCCATCAATGGTTAATAATACATCATTATTTGTTAGTAATATATAGGGTGTATTGACCACAAATTATATTTATTTTGAACAGCTGATTTAGATAGTGGTAGGTAGGTGTCTGCATCAACCAAGTCATGTAGACAACATAGCCCTTTTTTTTGCCAGATACTGAAAGCATGACTTGAGTATCCGGATACAAATCCTGGATTACCAGTAATAGGTAGGTATCTGGAAATGTTTGTGGGTAAATGTAATTTGCACCTAATTTCTCGCCAGGTAAGTAGTGTCTCTTATCAATAAATTGTTTTTCAAATGGTCGGGTAAATCATGCTCCTCGATTTACCAAATGTTTTTGGGGAAAAATAAAACTAAGTTATATCCATTTGAACACAACAAATATTAAACATTTATCAAAATGATTTTTCACATAATACATATGAAATTCATGCAGAACATTTATATTAAGCCATGCATGACAGAGCCCTGCATATTATATATAAGCATAATTTTTACATTGATACAACAGAGACATGAAATGGGAACTTACACACAGTGACGTTTGTTTTAAGTGGGTCAGCAGTGATAGAACACTGTAACACTGTAATGCAAACAAGATTCTCCATGGTCATCTTTACAGCAAGTAATTATTTACAATATGGAACAATTTAAAAAGTGCCTGCAAAACCTTGACCTATAAACCAAGTGGGCAGATTGTGAGTATCTTCTCTTCCATGTAATTGCTTTTATCGTCACTGACAACTTAATATGTGATATTTAATTCAAAGCAGAAGGGGATGTTCAAATGAGTTTTTTGTGCATGTTCAGTTTAGAAGGAAAACAAAAAAAAATTTGATTTTACTTTTCCTCTTTCTGAATCATTTAAGGGGTATGACTAAGAAGATCCACTGTCATCTGCAGAATACAATATGATGTAGCTGTGGTGGGTTGTTGGCTGCAGATTTACAATCACCTGACTTCAGAAGCTGTAGGATATTTCAAAGTTTTTATCAACCAATGCAATGTACATCTGTTTTACCAAGCTGTAATGGTTTTAGTCAATTTATTGGTATTTTTGTATGATTTTTGGCTGTGTTTTTTCCACACATGTTCCCTGATCAGGAAGACCTTGCTCTTGCATTGATTTTAGTGTAGGTGTGATGACCCTGTCTATATACAGTACCTTTGTTTTACCCTAAGACTTATAACAGACAGCAGAATTCTCCCCAGAAATCTTTTTAAGCTGGGTGGAAGAAGCTGTAGGACGCTGGCGGCCCATGTATTATGACTCAACTTTTCAGTACCCACCCAAAAACAGCCTGGTGGTACACCTGGGAAAAGGGGCCAGGAAGAGCACTTGGAGGGGTGTTTGTAAACTGTTTGGTAACCGATCCACAGCACCCATTTTGAATCCCTAGGTGTCTGTGAATGTTTCAAAAGTGTGTTTGCTGAAGCGTTTGGATGTAAGCAATGTGAGTAGCAGACCACCCTGAAATGAAGTGTCTCAAAAAAAAACAACAAACAGGGAATCAACTGACGTAATTTAATTCAGTTTGATGATAACTCATGCTTTGGGCTGGTTGGGGGCTGACTGGAACAGTAAAGGACAGGGTTATTACTGTCAAATATGCCAGCCTAAACTTAATTTAAGTGAGCCTTTCTCACCAACATTTACCTCTTATCAATGTTTTCTTGCACAAAATTCATAAATTCATACATTTTTACAGTTTAATCTAATTAGAGAATGTGTAAATGTTGGGTAAAAAAAGTGAGATATTCTATGAAAACATCAGTTCATCCAAACCTACCCTAAATGTAGCCCTTAACTCATAACCAGCTTCCCCAAGGGTAACCCATGTTCTGATGCATACTGACCTATCCTGCTTCAGAAGCCAAGGCAGATCCAAGTAAAGGATCAAATTAAACTACTTTGCTACATAGGTAATATTCATGGGAAAACTGATTTAGGAGAAGAGAATGTTGTATCTAATGTTTATATTCTGAAATAGTCATTCTGGTGATAAAAATAGGATATATTCATATATATTCATTAGAGTGACACTGATTGACAAAGTTTTCAAAATTAAAGATACTATATTAATGTTACGAGAATTGGTATTGATTATCATATTTCTATCACAGAATTGTTCTAATGTCCTAATAAAGACTCGCTTGTAATGATTCTGTATGTAATCCAGCTGGGTGATCCAGTAAACCTGGAATTATTTCTTCAAAGTCATTTGCTATATGTTAGCAAATATTTTCAATCCTGGACCAAATCCATTCCTGGTTTGCTGGATCACCCAGCTTCACTGATGAAAGTGTATCCTCTCCAGCCTTGGAGAGTTTTAATTAATCATTCCCAATGCATGGAATCATTTCTACACTGAGCAGTAATGTTATGGGACATCACAATTTTCACTGTTTGCATTTTATCATACCATTATTTAAAAATTCTTACTTTTAAAAAGATTTTGTATTAGTAGCAGACAATGTTAAAACATTGTTTATTTTTGGGTGTCAAGTACAACCTAGGTACACATCAGTGCACCTTGCCAGTAGACCTGCAATTCATTGCTCTACAACTCCGGTTTTTGTGCCCATTCTGTATGTCTTCTTTAACCTCCCTAGCGGTTCATTTCTTTCCGATTTTATATGTCTAAAAGCGGTACATTGTTTTTCATGAAAATTTGTTTTACAGTATGATATAATAGTATGAGTATAATAAAGTTTGAAACACAAATTCATGTAAAATAAATAAATTGAATAATTTAAAAAAATCTATATATTTAAAAAAAATTTAAATAAAAAAAAAATACATATTATACTCATACTATTATATATACTGTAAAATAAATGTTCTTGAAAACAATGTACTGATTTTACACATATAAATCCAATGTATTGCATTCAATACATACAATACATATTTTGTATTGAATGCAATACAAACGGTTTTTGAATTACCCGCTCCGCCGGCAACGTACACACGCACCGACGTCACCGGGGTTACCCGGTGACTCATTGAGTGCAAAAGCCGGCCGGAGGAAGAAGAAAGAACACAGAGATCGTGGCGATGAACAGCGCGGGACGCCGGCGGATCAGGTAAGGCTGTGTTTACTTACCATCCATAGGTTTACCTACCTCGAGTGTGACTCGGGGGTTACCAATTTCAGCACCTTTTTTCTACCCCGAGTCACACTCAGGGTTACCGCTAGGGAGGTTTATATCAAATTACAAAAAATTTTTTTCAAAGCAGAGCCTTTTATTATTCTAATCTGAAATATTGTAAAATGGACAAATAAAGAAAATACAATAATAATAATAATAATAATAATAATAAAAGTTGTGTTAACTCCTGCAGGCTAATTATTTATGCTTTAAACTTAAAAGTAAATGTCCAAAGAGCTGAAATAGTTCTGAAAAGTTAATCTGAAGTCATCTCTCATTTCAATAGCCATGCAGAGATAACTATCTTCATTTGTACAAATTCTGCATGCACAGCATTATGTAACGTGTTCTGATTGACCTCTGCTGAGCTCTCTTACAGCTGTCCAATAAAATAAAAGGTAAATGATGAAAGTTCCCAACTGCTAAAAATTGTATGAAAGCTAATAATCTGCTCAACCTAGCAGACAAATTATTCCTTAAGAAGTAGTTCAGATTCTTTCACAATACTCATCTAACAAGACTTGTCTTTTACATCCATCAAAACACCTAAGTTTTTGAAATTTTACCCTGTTACATACCAGATTCCAAATATTATTCATTGTACACTACACTAAACATGTAAAAATGCTATGTTCTTATCTCCGCATTCTGATTCCAAATCTACCGTACATTTTTTTTTAGATCCTGAACTGTTCATATGATATAGTCCTTGTTTCTATTTACTGCAGATGTAAATGGCAGCCATTTTTCTTTTTTGCATTTCCTCTGCTTACAATTGCAGCATACTGACTTGTGCATTACTGCTTCCCTTTATACATTGGGTCTGATTTATTAAAACTCTCCTGAAATCTGATCTGATCCAAAAATCCCAGAAACAAATACTTGAAAAGAATGTGAATAACTAATAATTAATCTAATCTAATACACCGTAATTTCCCTTTCATATTGCTTGTAATGTTGCTGTTTGATAACACTGGGGAACGCATTTTTGTTGGGTTAGATCTTACACTTGTTTTTTACAAATTTTTGGGTGGTGAATCCAGAAATGATTCCCTTTTTTTTTTGCTATCACATCCAGTTTTTATGATACAGAGTACCCTCCATTTTTGTCAAAAAACTTACAAATGTTACATACAATGAAAAAAAAATGAAAAAACTTGAATGTACTGTTTATTTTAACTTCTTTTGTTCGTACAAAGGATTTATTGTTACTCTATGACATTTTTTTAAAGTTTGAAAATAATCACTTACCCGATTAATTTGAAAATGAATCGGGTAAGTGGTTAAGGTAAATATGTACGCCTATAGCTTTTCCTGGAGTGCTCAGTGTTAGGACAATCCCGCTGGATGCTCCAACAATAGTCAGCCATCATATGTACATCCCATCCACCCTGATACCGTCCTTCCATGACCTTCAAATCTTGCTGGAATCGTTCACCTTGCTCATCACTGACTCTACCAAGGTTTTCCAGGAAGTTAGAAAGATGGCTATGCAGAAAATGCACCTTGATGCTCATATTGCAACCAAGCACTTTGTGGCTCTCCAAGAGTTTCTGGACAATTTCTATGTAATTATTTGCTTGTGTGTTTTCAAGAAAGTCCTTCACAATGGCTTTTAATGATGACCAAGCATTCTTTTCGACTTCTGACATTTTCCTGATGAAATGTTCATCTTTGATGAGCTGCCGAATCTGTAGACCATCAAACACATCAGCCTCTATTTTTTCAAATGACAGGCTAGAAAATGCCAAAATGTGGTACTTAAAACAGTCTTCTTCAGTTGGCAAAGCTTTAAAGAACTGCTTCATCAGACCGAGCTTCATGTGCAGAGACAGAAATTTAATATTCTTTCAATCAACAGGTGGCTCATGTAGAATGTTTGGATCACCTGGTTTTAGTGCAGATCTTGGGGACCAATTCCTTTCCACCCATTGTCTCTCATGATCTCTACTATCCCAAATGCACAGATAACAGCGATACTTGGTGTATTCGTGTTGCTGACCAAGAAGGAAGCATATCATTTTAAGTTCAACATAGATGACCAAATTGTATTGGTGATATTGCAACAACTCAATGAATCTCTTTATGTCTGCATATTCTTCACAAAGAGAAACTGAAAGGCCAATTTGGGCTGACACAAATATATTGCCATTGTGAAGGAGGACACACTTTAAGCTCTGCTTTGAGCTATATGAATAGTCGCCATTCAGTTAGTTATAGTTATAGATTGGAATTCCCATTTCTTCCATTAAACCAGGTATGTTATGGCAATACACAAAGCCACTGTCAGTTCTAAAGTACTGCAGAAATGCAATTTCTCTGGTTCGAAAGTACAATAGCTTTGTTCCTTTTTCAAGTAAATTTTTCTCATACAGTCTTGATGCTAGGAGTACTGAAGCCTTCTTCGATAGTCCAAAATCACGCGCCACATCACTCAACTCATGCTGATCAAATCTCTTACAAACAGAGTCCTCTTCAATTTCAAACACTTCATAATTGTTGTCATCTAGTTCATCACCATATTCATGTTCTTCAAGAGAGGGTAGTGTGAGGAAATCCGGCACTGGGATTTCATCTGAATGAGCCACTGGGCGTATAGCCGATGGTATACTAGGATACTCTGTTACATTTATTTTTCCTGGTATATCCTGAAGTTTTCACTATACAAAAGTAACAGTCACTGAAATGATCTCCTGGCTCTCGCCAAACCATAGGTATACCAAATGGCATCTTATCACGTGTTCCCTTTATCCACATCTGTAAACTCCCACCACACTGTTTGCACACCCTCTGAGAGGCCCAAGACTTATCTTGATCACCAAGTTTAACTTTGAAATATGCCAAATAGGCTTGAGCTACAAATGTGCTCATGTTCACCCTTTGACTGGGAATGGTGAAACTGCCACAGATATAACAAAATGAATCAGGGTTGTTTAGGCACCTATGACCGAAAACAGCAGAGCCAGACATGATCTGAAAGAAAAAAAAATACGTGTGTAAGTAGAAAAATAAATTTTGCATATTTACTACGTAGAGCAGCGCTCAACCTCTGACCACACTGTCTTGCTTGTGTAAATGAATAGCATATACAAATCCACGCTACAGTAATCGCATTAATATAAGCGGCGCAGAAAAAACCTGACGTGGTAGAAGAAAACTAACTGCACTTTCAGAGTCAGCATACCTATTTTAGTGTAAATAAGCCTGAAAATTGTTCCCCAGTGTAATATAGCAGACTTCATGCAGTGTATTTATAAAAGTGTTTCTACAGATACAATTCATGGGTATGTTTAAAAACAGATCAATTCTCAGGGTGCATAGGTGCCATTCTCAAATAGAACTACAGGTTTCTATTAAAAAAAATAATTAAAAATAATAAAAAACAATATGTAGTATTCCATTTAAAGCTTTGTAGTCATTTTTATCTCCTGTGGATGCAAGATCTGATCTGTCAACGTTTATTTCAAGCACAGTAGCGGCAGGAATATATGTATTCTGACACTTGCCTGAAATTTCTGTGTTGATTAATGCACTTAATAGAACATTTTTCCATTAACCTTTAGTGCGTCAGTACGAAATACAATAGCATGTTTTTCATAACCAAAACCATAATGCTATGTCTGTGGTCATGGGTACACATCCGCCTGCTGTAGGTATTATCTAGGAAAATGTTTTGATTGGCATATCTGTAGCCAAGCTGTGACAGTTATGCAAATCTGGGTTTAATTGTGGTGTACATATTGCACCATTAATTACATACAAATCATTGTCTGCTAAAATGAAATTATTTAATGTGACCTTAAATAAAAGCTAATACTTTACTAAACAGATGAATACTGTATTTTATTTTTGGTTTTGCTAAGAACGCCATCCCAATCAAAAAATATAAAAATAAAGCATGAATATGCACAGGGAGGTTTATAGTCTACTTAATGGGCAGTCTGTTTTTTTCTTTCAGGCATTGTGCATGATTTAATAAAGCTCTCCAAGGCTGCAGAGGATACACTTTCATCAGTGAAGCTGGGTGATCCAGTAAACCTGGAATGGACCTGGTTTAGGATTGAAAACACTTGCCACAAAACAAAACAAATAGCAAATTACTTTTAAGAAATCTATTCTAGGTTTGCTGGATCACCCAGCCTTTCTGATGAAAGTTTAACTTCTCCAGCTTTGGAGAGCTTTAATAAATCAGGCCCATTGCTGTAGAGCACACATTTATTTTTGTCTACAATTATTGATTTTTAATGTAATTAATTTCTTGCAATGCTGGGTCGCACACCTTGCTGCCTTTTACTCATAAAAAGCCTAATATAAAAAAAGCCAGTATTACAATATTTCCCATAGTCACCATCCAGATTTAATCCTGTGTTATAAATTTGCAGCAAAAAATACTCTTTATATCCTACCACGAACCCTGTAGAGATGCTTGTGTGTGCTTTTGTGTAAGGGATTCCAAAGAATTTGGATTAGGGTACATTTATTTGGTCTTTGTGATTTCGGTGAATCTGTCCTCTCAAATTTATAGTGAATTAGAGGGATAGGTTTTCTTGATAGGCTACTCACTTGCTGGAATCCCTGTGTGAACTCTGTACCAGAGCTGGAATGGGGTTTAGAAATGTCTCCCTTTTTCCACGGTCAGGCCTGGTGATAAGCTGTTTAGGATTTTGCACTGCATTCTGAAAGGAGGATAGAAAGTTCCTGGTATTTTTCAGGGTTCTAGAGCATGATTAGGGCAAAGAGGTCCTAAGGTATAGAAAATACTAAACCTAATTTGTTTTCAGAAATATTTTTTATGAATGTCAAATGTGGTAATAAAGCAAGTATTATGTCATTGAAATGATTGTATTGAAAATTGGATCTTGTTACAATGTTTCTAAGAAAATTGGGATGTGCCATGAGTACAAAATCATGGGGTGAACTTGGGGAACATTCATAGTTCACAGGTATAGAAAATAGTGGAAACTTACTTCTTTACCCTTCTGCCACTTAAAGCCATTCAACACTGATAATTCTGTACAGTACAAGATATGTGAACAATACAACAGGGAATGTAAGACCTTTTTTGTAATAGCAGCAGTAGATTACCTGAACTTTAAATTCGTGTTTTACCAGTTTTATCAGGAGGGGTCTCTTAAAAAAGAAAGATTGCAGTTCAGAATAATATCTAGATTGCCTAGATATTATTTTATGCACCTGGAAACTTTGCTTATATTTATAAATTGGGTGTGTTTTGCTGGCAAATAATATACTCAAAGAAAGTCAACATGTGGCTAGTAGGATGATGGACCTGAGATGAATGTCCAGCAAACCTTCAATCTAAAAAATAAACTTATTTTTTCGAATATTTGTTATAAAATAATATATTTTCTTAAGTTTAGAATAGGTTAACACAAATCAAAAAATCTTGTCAAATGTAAGTGAGAAGACCTGATATACTGACAACTGCACTGGTTCAGACAGGTAAACAACACTTCAGGTTTCCTTTAGCTTAGTTTAGATTGATAAATGTGATACAATGCTGAAAGACAGAATAGACAATAGAAATGATTATATTCATGGATTTCTGAATACAGAAAGACTTCATTAGGTCTGCTGGTTTCAAAACAAGCTTTGGTGGAGATTTTTCATTTTACTATAAATGCAAAAAAAATTTTCTGATGCATATTGTGGATAATTACATCTATCACCTGAAGACAGGTATGTGCTGCACAAAATAATCTAGAAAAATATGAGGAACAAATGACTTGTCAGTGATATTAAAATTAGCTATTAGTAAATGGGCATTAGTCAAATGAGCTATTAATATTTGTAAAAATTTGGTAGTTACAACTTCAAGATGTGCAGTAATAAAGATTTGTCAAAGATGTGATAATATGCTGAATTTGCTCAGAGAAAGACTCTTGACAGTAATAGATATTTTTAGAATAAAAGAAAGGAAAGAGGGTTTTTGGCAAAATAACAATGTTTTATTGAATGATAATTTTCTCATATAACAATACAAGGTATGATCATTTTGTGAGCCACAATATATAGCTTGTGGTTCACACAAGGTCTATTATCAGTTTGGGCCCCATAGGGCATTAGACATTATATACACCTAAATAACCATATAGTTGACTTGCAGATATAAACCGGTTCATATTGACCGTAGCACCCAACATGTTGAAGACCAACTGCAACCCAGTATCCTCATCTAAAAAGTTGGGGATATACGGGGGCACATCCGTTTGGGTTAGCACTCCTATGAATGAAGAGTGCTCCCGTCCCCCCAAGTCGGGTGGGAGGGGGAGCGCCCTCTAAGCAAGTTATGACCTATAAGAAAAGGCTGTGTAGCTTGGCATGTGGATTTTAAGAGAAAACAGAGTTTGAATGCAGCTAGTTGGTTCAAAAATAATGAATAAGGCATGGTTACATATTAAATATTCAATATAAACAAATACAAAGGAAAAGGGTAATATGTAACATAGAATAAACATATTATTACAACATAAACCTTTCTTATTAGTTATGCATGATTTTCATGGTGCTTTTATACTGTGTAACATCAAACATAGAGTGACATTTTTATAATGTTTCATTTATAAGGCATCAAAGGCAAGAAAACATATTAAGCAATAGTAGTTTTTATGTTTAGAGAAATGGTTTGAAGCTAAAGACATCATTTAACCCAGGATGATGGTTGGTTTTAGTAAAAAAATCCATTTAGTTTCTGATTGTATTAGTTTGTTATCGAAGTCTCCACCTCTAGGGTTGGGGGGTACTTACTCTAAAACTGCAAACGTAATGCTGTGAGTGTCAAAATTGTGTATGGTGCCCACATGGTAACTAATTAGGGTCAACATTTTGCCATTTTTGATCGAGTAAATATGTTTATATATACGCTTCTTAAGGGGTCTTTTGGTTTTGCCCTCATAAAATCTTCCACATGAGCATAAAATAACGTAAATGATACCTATCGATTTACAATTAACAGGACAATTGATTCTATGTACGGAACTGTTTGGTAATAGTGGTGCTTGGTTTTCATGGATCCATTCACACTGGCTTCAGTGGCCACATTTAAATGTTCCCATGGGTTTAAATTGATCATTGGTTGATGATTGAGAGGGGTAATGCTTTTAACTAAAAAAATCACATATAGAATTTGACTTTCTGTATGTAATACAGGGTTTCTCCTCAACTATGCTGTTGGTATTGGAGTCAGTGGTGAGAATGTTCCAATGTCTTCTTATGATTTGGTGTAAATTCTGGTGATGTTCATTAAAACGAGTAATGATAGGTAACCTGGATTTTTCTTGTGTATGGGGTGATTTTAGAATCAAATCATTTCTATTGAGGTGTTGGACTTTCTTGTACGTTCTTATTAAAAGTTTTTTACTGTATCCTATTGCTATGAGTCTGTCTGTGAGTGACTGGCTTCTATTTTAAAATCTGCGTTGGATGTGCAATTTCTTTGAAATCTTAACATTTGACTGTATGGTATGCTGGTAATGAGAGATTTAAGATGAGCACTTTGGGCATGGAAAATGGTGTTGCCTGCTGTTTCTTTCCTGTAAAAGGATGTTTTAATGTGTAGGTCTTCGGATATATTTACATATATGTCAAGGAAAGGTATTTGGTGAGATTGTACGCTGCAAGTAAATTTCATATTGAAGTTATTTTCATGAAGTGATTCCAGCATCTCCTTGAGAAGTGCTGGGCGACGCCATAGGTAGATGTGTTGGTGGTATGGGTCAAATTCTGATTTGGAGAACAGGTGTTTTTCCCACTGTCCAAGGTATAAATTTGCATATGATGGTGCACATTTCGTCCCCATCGCAACTCCTTGTGATTGTATGTAATATTGGCCGTTGAATGTGAGGATGTTACGAGTTGAAATGTAGTTCAGAAGTTTGAGACTTAAGTTATTGTAAAGATGTTGGGATGGGTCACTGGTTGGAATGATAGATGTGATTGTTTGTTTTACCTTTGAATGGGGGATGCTACTGTAGATGGCTTCAACTACAGTTACTGTTCAGGGGAACAGTAATAGTAATAGATATTTTAAAACACATCTGCTTGCATATAATAATGCAATGCAATGAACAATTATTCTAATTTAGCAGTAGTAATCTCCATTTTATGTTTGATGTCCATTTAATAACTGGTCAGACGTGGTGGAAATCTTTTTTGTGCATGTCAGTTTGACTATCATTTTAGATTGTGTTTGTCTAATAGAAAAAAACGTAAACAGCTATCACAGTTTCAACAACCATTTTATGTTTCTTACTGATGACTTGTATTAGCAAAACAGCTAGATCTGTTCAGGCTGGTCAAAAATAGACAAACCTTTGAAATATATAGGAGGGTCTATGAGGTGTTCTTACTGATGTTCCAATTATTGTCTCCTAGAATGCCAAATTATTTCTAACATAAATGTTCTTTGAAGTTTGTCAAAACTTTGAGATTAAAACATTAAATATTGCTCCATATGTTTCTGTAATGTCAGAAAATGTAACAATTTCAGGTATGTTCATCTTTCAGTTAAATCATACCAGAAACACATTTTCCAGTTTCAGTTATTGTCGTTGGAAAGCATCTTTCATGATCCTTTCCAATGACAAAAGACTGAACGATGCATGAACGAGCACTGTACATACAGCAAGCAAGTGTATTACTCTTCTGCAGAATGAGATATTTCTGCATAACTGTATGCTTAGAGTCATCAGATGAATACAAAGTATCCTTTAAACACATAAACAAAACTTCAGCTCATAAACCCTTAAGCTACGTACACACTTCCAATTATTATCGTTGTTAAACGAACGATGAACGATCCTGCACGATATCTGCGAACGATCGTATAGCACCGATCCTGTACATACAGATAACGACACGATCGTTCGTAGATATTGTACACACAATAGATGCGATCGTTTGAGCGATACAGGGAGTGACGTGCACGACAGGAAGTGAACGAACGTTCGTTCATCACGCATGCTCAGACCATGGACGATCAATGAACGATCGTACACACGAACGATGGTCAACGATCGTCGTCCAATCCGATCCGCCGGTCCGGTCGTTCATTTCCAACGACTTTCCTCGTTCGTCGGCGTCGTTGGTTACTTTTTTTACGAACGATTTTTGCCCAATCGATCGTTCGTCGTTCATTTTGAACGATAAAAATTGGAAGTGTGTACGCAGCTTAAGGCTAGATTAGATTTTTGTCTAAACTGAGGAAAGAACAACAGAGCGGCACTCCGCTGCACTCTTTCCTCTTCAGTTCCATTATGATTGTTTGTTTCGCCAGGACGGATCCATAGGCGAAGAACGGCGAATGCTGTACACACAGATCAGATTCTCGTCCGATTTTAGCCCTTAGGTAATTATTGGACAAGGATCATCTGATGTGTGTATGTAGCCTTAGTTCAGACTGGTGTTTTCTTCCTCAATCACCACAAGGTCCTTGTGTTGTTTAAAATAAAAATAGACCAGTTGACCCCTCAGTAGATAAAAGCCGGTCTGAACATACCCCTTAGTTTAACCAGCCATTCCAATATACACTTGCAGGCACATTTCGCTGTAGTCACCATCGTAAAAATGCGTTTTTCAGCCACTGCTCGAGCATACACTCTACCACAGAAAGACATCCCACAAAGCATTTACTATATATGCACAGTACATGGAGATAAAACTCGAAAAAAGTAAAGGTAAACTGAATTAAAATTATTGTAATCTTATTTTACTTCCAGTGACCTGAAAAACTAAATTTTTTGGGGATAATTTCTAGTTTACTATATTATTGCTTTAGGGCTAGTATCTGACAAGAATCTGACTTGCGTATAGCGCTCGTCCGACGTCGTTTATGGATCTGTCATGGCAGAACCATAAATGATGAACGACTGCAGAAGTAAAGGGGATAGAGCGCAGCGGAGTGCCCATCGCTCATTCTCCCTTCTCCATAGAGAAGAACCGCTAATGCATCATTCAGTTTTTTATTGTTGGAAAGATTCTTTCATGATCTTTTCCAAAGACAAAAAATAACGTGTGTACAAAGCCTAAGGGTTTATGAGCTGAAGTTTTGTTTAAGTGTTTAAAGGATACTTTGTATTCAGCTGATGATTTTATGCATACAGTTGTGCAGAAATATCTCATTCTGCAGAGGAGAAATACACTTCCTTGCTTTTTGTTGCAGCACGTTTTCTATAAATCTGTTGTAAAATGCCATAATAAAAAAAGCTTACATTGTTATACAGGTTAACAATCTGGCCATCGATAATTTGTTTACTTCAGTTTCCCGGCATGAATTTCAGATCGCATATTCAATACAGGGACTGCAGTACCATGTTTGGCCACTAATGTTTTTGCGCTGTTCTGCAGAAACACTTGCTTGCTACACTAAATACAAGCTGAGATGTCCCTGCTGCCTGCTCCCTGAAACTGTCGCAGATGTCCACGGTGCTGCGAGATGAAGGCTGCTCTGTGTGTGGAGAAAAGTATAAAAAAAACAAAAAATCTGGGATTTTCTAAAATCCGGCACTCCTCAGGTCCCGAGGTTGCCGGAATTTTGATAGTCAACCTGTACCTGCAATAATTACAATAAATCATTATTGTTTTGATAGGGTTTGGATATGTAACTAGCATTTATGATTTTCCCTTACTGTGTTCACTGGGATTTTCACATAGTTTCTGTACCAGTTTAGCAGGAGCACTGCCTAATTCTTCCACACTGCTTGTCAAGAATGCACAGCCAGCATACCAGGCATGAAAAATGCTGAATAATCAAGTGGAAAGATGAGAAAAGAAGACTGTAGGGATTAATTGAATAATGCTATAGAAAGATCAGAACCCAGATAATTTACAGAAAAAGGTTGTTGCTAAAAAATACATAAATAATGAACAAATAAAATGAATTGTAATGTGTTGACAACCTGTAATTTAAGGGTATGTCAAGCTGTTTTGTATAAGCTGTGCAACTAAAGATCAGTAAACCAATAAAGCATTAAATGTTTTTTCTTTAATATTAAAAATGTAAATTTATGCCATGCACAGCTAGTTCTGTCTGATCTGTACCACATCCAGTGTGTGCACAAGCGCTGTAGCTGCAGGCACAGGAGCAGATAGATCTCCTGGCGCTGTGGGTGGGTATTGGGGGCACGTAGGGGTTGAAACCAGTAGAATTGAAGTATAGAGACACTATACCCATGATAAAGAATATGGATTTACAATAAGGTATATGTGAATAAGGTTTTTATTTAAACATTTCATTTCATTTGCATTTTGATAGTGGGGTGGGTGGGGGGCAGTAAAGGCATGATTTAATTTGAAAAATAAATTTAAGATTATTACAGTTTTGGATTAGGATATATTAAGGACCAGCAGATTTTAATTGTTTTGAACCCTTGGTTTGCCTGTGGTAAATGAAACAGACAGAAAGTAATAAATACAGGGCTAGGAAACTATTATGACAGTCTAAAGAAGCATATACAAAGGATGATGAATATATTTACACACACACACAATGCCCCTGATTCATCAATAAAATTTTCGCTCGCTGGAAGCGCGAAAGTACGCGCGGCCAGCGATCGCGGTTTACCGCGGTCCGGACTCGAGTGTGCTCGTACACGCGCCTCCTCACTGCCAGCCGGATTCCTGCCTTCATAATAATGAGCAATAGGGGGCGCGAATCTTCCAATTTAGGCGATTAGATTTCAGCTGCGCGATTAAGGAGGATCTGTTAAGCTCAATGGTGAGATCATAGCAATTAATTAGCGCATACCTGCTCTCTGTTCTGTGCATAATTATCTACAGTCCTTTACAGGTCAATTAGAATCTGTAATGCTTCATTAGATTTCAGCTGCGCGATTAAGGAGGATCTGTTAAGCTGTCACTGGTGAGATCATAGCAATTATGTTGCTATATAAGGCTATGGGTAATGTGTGTGCCATTAGAAAGAATGATTTTTTAGGGGAACAGTGACTTTTAATGCAACCTTGCCAGTGTAAAGCTGCCGGAGATGCGCGGCTCCGGCCGCGAGCTTTTTCAGTTGCTGAATAGCGCGACGGCGTACGATTTCAGGTCGCGAATACGAATGTGCGAGCGATCATCCGATTCTGCTTGATGAATCAGGGGCAATATGTCTATAACCTGTATCTTTGGTCAGATATCTGCATCTACATTTATTATTCAACAACAATCATTTTTTATTTTATCCGCTGGAATGCCCCAGATGTAGATCCCAGCTGTTCTCTTTTCTCTTGATTATAGTTTAGTAAAATGGTTGTTTAGAAACATTGGAATTAGCACCAGATAACAATAATAAATAAACATATTGGTAGATCTATTTATTGTGCTTATTGGAATGTTGAAAATGTTGGTTTGACAAAAGTTTATGGAAAATTTGCATTTCTTTTTTCAGCTAATAGAAGCGTCTGTATTGCTTTTGGATTGTGTGTTATCTAGAGAAACAACAGAAAAAACATAATCTTAGGGCCATGACCATTAACTAAACTGAGATCTATTATGTGCTAACAAGTCTATATTTTATTTTTAATGATTCAGATTTATTTTAGCTAGCTAAAGAAAAATACTATACTGTGATGTGCTGTGCACAGTAATAAACTCTGCCATTCATGACCACTAGTTCACCTTGTTAAAGTGTGACCACACATTTTAATCAGATTTTTTTAAAAAATCCTGTTGGTAAACATGAAAAACTGTGCACATTTGAGAAAGACATTTTCAAAAGACTGGAAATCATTTTATTTTTTGCTTTGATTTTTTAGGCACATGTGGCAAATTGAAGTTTTTTTTTGTTTGACCTTTTTACTGTATTTCAGTTATGAATATAGCCACACATATATTTTGGATTCAAATAAAGTGGCAAAGCATTGAAAACAAACATAATTCTAAAAAAAAAACTACCCACTTCTACTGCTGGACAGTACAAACACCTTGTATTGCCCTGGTAGAAGGCAGTTGCAGGAGGTAAAAGCAATACCTTTTTACTCTATAGTACTATTATAGTGTAGGAGTGAAAAATGTACTGTATTTGTTTAGAAATAATAAATGTATAGGAGGGAAAAATTAAAAGAATGACTACATGATGTACAATTAACATTTTTTTTTTAAAAAAGTGTTGAGATCTTAGATATCATTTTATGTTTCTATTGCTGAGAAGAAATGGAGAATCTGAATCTGAGAGTGCTGAAGTCTAGTTAGAGGCTTGTTGATTCCAAACTTATTTGGGCCACTCCATCTCCACTGTCATAGTTTGTACTGGTTTTCCAAATTGGTGTATAATTTGTACCACTTGTTATGCAATGTACAGTACTGCACAAAAAGGTCACCTCATGAAGGCTAGTAAACCATTATATTTGTATGCACATAGACCGTAAGGATGACATTCAATGCATGGCTAGTGCAATAAGACTAATTTGATCAGATCCAGACACTGTATACTGTATATAGGGCAGAAGAAAATACTGTAACCTTCATAACCAACAATCACGATATAGCATCTGCTGGTTTTGTACCACAGGCTTGTTGATGACTTATTCCCAAGCCTTGCATCAGTTGTCATTGTTCAATGAAGTCATAAAATGTAGGAGATTTGTTAATGACTGTATAATTGGCATATGGTCATTTGCTGATGGGAAATCATTACCTTAAATTGTGTTGTGTACATGAACTGGAAACTGTTTTTATTCAGTTTGCTCTTAATATTTTCTCATGCCTGTCAGTGGACATAGCAAATGTGATTCTTTATTCTGCCTCTCATATTTTCAGTTTGACAGACTGTTTCATGGGAATTGTTGTATCATATTTATTTGCAAGTGTTCTACATTTGAATGGTGTAAATGTGATAGTGTGCTGCATGTCAGCCTACTTGTTAATTGATTTGTACAGGGCAGGGAAAGTCACTGATAACATACCAATGATCCCAAATAGGTTGCTCAGTCCATGCATGGTTAATACAATTGTGGTGAACATCATTATGCTCATTATGTAGGGTGGTAAAGGAACCATAGTGCACCTAATTGAAGCAACAAATGCAACTAACGCGTTTATTGGTTAATGGCAAACCTATTTATTGATGGCTTTGACTAAGGTCAAAGAATTGTATATATGAATAAGTTTAGAAACACTCCCTTAAGTAATATAGAGGTAATAATTGATTCCTAACATTGGTAATCCCATTTATTACAATTTAGAAGCCAGGGCACCATTGTCATTACCAGTGGGGATAGCCTCTCCTGCTTCCCCAGCCCATGTGAATCTGATAGTGGTGATAGGGGGCAGAGAGGCTGTGGATCGGCATGGGTTTTGGCAACTTTGGTTTGGGCTGGTTGAGGCTTGTTGAAGTCTTTCCACTAAGCAGGCAGATGGTCAGTAATTGGTCATGGCGGATGCACAGGAACACAACCACAAATAAGAATACCTTTTGAGGACAAGCTGGGTCAAAAGCGGGTGGTCAGCAAGTACAGCTGACAAAAGCGGTGTCAAATAAGTAGCTGGGCAGTGACCTGTAAGCAATGCAGGACAAAACAAGTAGGCAGAATCAGGTTAGGTGAAAAGGCTGATCAGAGGGCCAAGAGACAAGCAACAAGATAATACAGAGGTAGGTCAGAACTTTAAGCAGGATCAACACAAAACATCACAGGTCACAGATCAATTCAGATGAAAAAACAGTTGAAGACCCAGCAAGAAAGCTGTGGGATGCTAAACCTTAAAAAGGCCAATGGGCACCAGTGTGCATACAGGTGAGCCATTCAGAGTATAGGCATGTGTTTGCATCAACTGGCAAATTCTTTTTCCCTCACACCTAGTGATGAGTTGAGAGGTGGTGAGCAGTTTTAGAGCAAACTGAGTTTGTTTGACAGGGTATGGTAAAAGGATAACATTTAGAAAATGTAATACTAGTGGAAAAAAGGAGGATTGGCATTAAATGAAAGCAGCCAAGCAAAAATATTAAAATTCAGTATGAATGTAGAAGTGAATGTAGACATTAATAGTCCATGCCATCTAGGACTGGGTTTTAAGTGGTCAGCAAAGCATTGATAGTTGAAACCACTTTCCTAGAGTATGGTAGGTGTAATTTGTTTATAGCAAAGTTCTTCTTTTTTGTACATGTATATATTTTCCTGTGAATGCAAACACCTGACCTGCCTTTGTTTTGCTAGGTTGGGTTAATTAAACGTTAGCATAAAAATAGCTGTGATAACATAAGCAACATCAGCTTTTGTCATAAGGGAAAAGTAATGATGTAGTTGAGTTCTAATTTATTCCAGAAACACAAACACAGCATGGAATACTGACATATACTCAATGAGGTCATTTCGTTGAAAGAGTATGTACTAACATGGCTTACAAACTGTGCATATAAATAAAAAAAAAATGTCTAAGCTGTGGACCAAAATTTAATTTTGTTGCTTGTAAGTATGTAATTTTTATAGGTAAACATTTTGTTTTGTATTTTTTTTTCTTCTGAGACGTGGCACATATTATTAGGACCTGAGTGAAGACATTGAAGTAATTTAATGTAATATAGCTCTGTATATTAACAGAAACATAGGTGAATGTTATATTTCTGCCCTGCATCACTTCTGCCTTCAGGGAATGAGCTGTCAATTTAACTGTGGAAGTAGCAAAGTTAAATGCTCTTAATTACATCAGCCTGCTCTGGACCATATTTAACATTCCCATATGTCATTCAGGAAACACAAATGAAGTATAAAAACCAAGCCAAAACTAGAATGATCCTTATTTGCGAAAAAAAATAATTTGGTTTTTCATAAAGATATGAAGGAAAAGCAAATATGTGTAAATGATGTAATAAAATAATAGAACATTGTTTATCTTGGGCTTGATAGCATTTTTCCCTGTGATGTTTCTACATACATTAGCTTAGCTCCCCTACAGCTTGTCCCCATCCTGCAGATTACATGTGCCATTCACTATGACTGATGCAGGCAGTTGGTTTTATTATTGTAGGCAGGTACACAGATGATGAGCTGCAGGGACAAATATTATATCTTGCATCCAGGGCAGATAATTTGTGTGTTTATGTGGGTATATGTGGCAGCAGGGCTGTGATGTGGCTAGAGAAAACAGTGGGTGTGCAGGTAGAACAGCAATTAATATTATTATTATTATATAGCACCTGTAAGGCCCTGGTCAGCACCAGTCCCTACCAGACCCCCAATCTAACACCGCTGTCTTTAACTTTAGTAACCCCTCGCTCAGCCTCGGGAGACTGGTTGCATCTCCCAGCACTCGGTTGCCCCCAGGACTCACTGCGCAAGGGATGTCTGAGAATGGACTGGCAACAAGTAAGGAGCCCACAGATAGCAGTACCAAGATTCCAACATAGCCAAGTCCAGAATACAGAGCAGAGGTTATACACAGAATATCTGTCCACCAAACGAAGTACACAAGGACAAAACACAAGCAGAGTCGGGGTCACAGGCAAAGGTCGGTCCAGGCAAGACAAAACTGGCAGTGTCAGAAACAGGCAAGGTCAGCAACAGTAAATCAGACAACAAATCTCCAGCACAGTTTAGCCCAGCTAAACGCTACAACAGTCACTGATGACTGGGAGCAGAAAGGCTTTAATGTCCCAGCAGCCAATAGCAGTGCAGGACTGAATCAGGAGCTGATCAGCCTCTAGAATCCCCTTCAGCTGTGCACAGCCTAAAGCTGCGTACACACTTGCAATTTTTGTCATTGGAAAGGATCTTTCACGATCCTTTCCAACGACAAGGGGCTGCAAGATGCATGAACGATGCTGTACATACAGCACCGTTCATGCTCTATGGAGAGGGGAGGGGGAGAGCGACGGAGCGGCACCGAGATGGCTGACAGGCAGCATGAGACCTTATCCAGGACTGAGGGAGACAGGTCAGGGGTGGACAGATAAATATTGCTCCCCCCATACCTTAAAAATAACCTATGTCAGATTTCATCATTGTGTAATTACAATGCAATATATTATATATTGAATTTTGTTATCAAAACATTATTTTGCTGACTTTGTTGGAGCTCAGATTTTACTTCTAACTGAAAAGCCAGCAAATAGTAATGTGGTTGTTGTAAAAGATGATATTACCTTTACATACATTATATGGGACATTAAAGTCAGCATTTTTAATAAATGGCACAGCTGTCCAAACAGGTTAGTGGGAAAGCTGTGCTGGATTGGGTCATTTTTTATTATAGTTTATTCTGATTCTGATGTAGGTCCAGATACTTTTGTTCAATGATGACCACAATATTTATCCTATTGTGTTTAGTTGTGAGCATTTTTTCTTTTTGTTGTCCTAATATCGGCTCTAAAGTAAGGGGAAATAATTTGTAAAGTAAGGGAAAATCATTTCTTAGAGAACTGTCCTAAAATTAGGTGTCCGTATTGGAAGATTTCCTTTTATCCTCTTGTGTAGTAAAATGTAGGATGCCCTATCACTTTTTGTCCTTGTGGCAAAGGTAGAAGAATATAGAGGGTGACTCGCCCCATTAGGGACACTACAATAAAAAACAAAAACAGGGAATTTAGCATTTCCAGTTCTATCTGAATTTAAGTTTTACCTTGGGATACATTTAGGCAGAGTTGCCCTTGCTCAGACTGTACACATAATGATAACAGACACAATTGTTTCAGATGCTTGTTCAAAAAAAGCAAACTAACAAATAACTAACCTTATCCCCTCAGAGCCGTGCACAATGTTTTAGGTTGTCAATGTCACCAATTTCTGAAAGATATATTACAGTGGTCCCCACTTGCTTAGCAAGCATTATTCCTAAAGGCAAAGACTGTAAATCAGGCGACGGCAAACTCCAGCCCTTAGGCCAGATACGGCCTAGCTGGTAGTTCGTTCTGGCCTAACGCCCCCTGGCCCATCCGGCCTAATGCTGGCCGGCAACCCGTAGCTCCAGGGCCGCGGGTTGCCCAGCGGATCAGCCAGAGGGCATTAGGAACTACCGGAGCCGCTGGAGCTCTGGAGTCGTCAGGGCTCCAGTGCCTCTCCCTTGCAGTTGTTCCCCTATTTACCGCGGCCGCCGTTGATACTTCCGCTGCCGTGGTAAATGCAGAAAAGCTCCCTTTAGGTAAATCCTTCTCCTCCACAATGCATAAGGAGGAGAGGGATTTCACTTCAGGGGCCGTTCCCTTGTGGTGATCAGAGCCACTAGGGTGGCTCCGCCCACTCCATAAATGGCCTGATGGCCATAAAACACACACCAAAGCCAAACATAATGTTAAAATACTAAGTACATTCTCTATTGGAACAACATTATTTCTAATAAAAGAACAGAGATATAGCTGAACAGCAAAGTTTTAGATATGATAAAGTATGGAAGAAAAGCATTTAATCCCCAGAAGCATGATGGAACTGAAACTACATTAAAGGGATGTAATATAAATTGCAATTAGAAATTAAGTTAGCAAAGTTTTAGGCTGAAAAACAAAATGGCAATGATGATAAAATAAATCTCAAAGGTTTTGCAATTTTATAACCCAAGAACAAGAAATCTGAACAGAGACATCTAAAAGATAATTAGTGGATGCTCTATGGAATACAGTAATGGTAAAATTATTAATAATAATAATAATAATAATAGTAGTATTTATAAAAAAAGACTGAATTTAATACAGTTACAGTTGTTAAAGGATAATGGAGAAATATTTTAATATAGGAATCAGATCCAATGCTATTTGTAAGGTAAGCAGGGTTCTTTTGGACTATAGGCAAAATTTGCAATTGTTGTCCAGTTGTCGTCCAGAACAATCTTTTCTTGTTTTGTGGTGTTTAAGTATACTAGGTCTGAAAAAAATTTGATTAGGGGAACGTAACATACCTGGACTTGGCAGATCCTTGTCATCAGCTTGTCAAAACTACTAAGAAACCAAACATCCTCTCCAGAATTTGTAGCCCGGGAGCAAACATATTGTAGTGTTGTCATCATTCATAATTGTTGCCCCTGCACAACTCTCTTGTTTCTAGAATAACTGCTATACAACTCTTTATACAACCAATCTGCAGCAAATTTCTCTCCCTCTGTATATACTGTATACCATATATAAAGTGACCTTTCAGTTGTATCTGTGAATTAAATTCCACCATATTCCTGGACCTGATTATGTACAGATAATTAGTTTTTTTTTGTGGCCAATTTTTCACTGTATGAAAAGCAGCATCAAAAATTACACTGTTATTTTAATCAGTAATGAGATGGTTATGTGTTCACAATCTTCCTGTCAATGACAAATATAAAGCAGTCTGCAAGTAGAAAAACAAGGGGAAAAAATAGCAAAACAATCGCACATTAGAAGGATTTTTTACATATTCTTACATCAGAATACCGGCAAAGATTCATCAAGCCTTTATATCCTCCAATAACAGATCTATCTTCAATAGAATCAAATGTCGAATTTTCTTAATTAAAAGAAGAAACTAAAATACCTACTACTAAACACCCATCTGTTGTTGAGAATAATGATGTATAAAACATAATTAATTAAAGTATCTTTAACTGTACAAGTAAAACACACTCAAGTAAAAGAAAATTGTAGGTAGCAGGTTAGTGGTCAAACTGTGGATCAATTTTGATAAACATACAAAAGTTACCAAAGGTACCATAGATCCTGAATGCATGTATTTGTCTAAAAAAAACATTCAAACTAGAGACAGACTTTCAGCTGAACATGAATTGTCAGCATGAAGCTACTTCCCTATCCACAAAGTTAAAGATGACAGATGAAAACATATTTGAGCACCTAAAATAGTATCAAGTCTACAACTTAACATCACACATTGCCTCTCTATTACAAAAATGTCTTGTAAACAAGGTGAAAAACAGATATTCATTAGCTTGCTTCTAGAAATTCTGACAGACCAATGCAGGAAAATTAATACGTTATGTAGGAAATGGATAAGAGTTACAAATGAAAGACATTTCTTTTCATCATCCTTCTTCGGGATGCTATTAGTAGGAATGAGAACTTGGCCAGGCTAGCTTCATGTACAAGTTGAAGTTGGAGTCGCCATTAAAGAAACAAAAGGCCCAGTACCTAGTGTTGGTCAAATATCTCACTTCGATTCGACAGCTATTCAATCAAATAGGACGATATTGTTCTGGAGATCGATTGTCGAATTCGAACACCATTAAGTCAATGGGAGAAAAATTTGGGTTATTTTTCGGGACTGTGTAGAACTGCAAGAGCAGCAATCAGGGCTGACAGCTCCGCTCCCCTGATTGTTCTTGCAGCCCTAGCTTGACTAAAGTATGTGTTCTTGAATAGAGATTCTCTATCCAAGAACACAGGAGTCCCACAGGATCCCCGGGCACTAGAGGCTAAATGGGGACAAGTCTCTATATTCATTCACCTCTAGTTCTCTGTGATTGGCCGAGGAAAGGAAAATCCTGATGAGGCTTGAGCTGTCATCAGGGTTTACCTTTCCTCAGCCAATCACAGAGCACTAGAGGTGATGAATGGGGAGACTTGTTCTCATTTAACCTCCAGTGCCCGGGGATACCACACTAAGCAGCCGTGGTAATCATCCTGTCATTATGGGATAACCTGTAAAAAGTTAGTTACACAAATCACACATTCAATAAATAAAATTTTAAAAATTTTAAAATTATAATAACACGAATTTACAGTCGAATCCCGTGTTTTTCGGTTTGGGTCTATCCGAATTCGAACAGCCATATTCGGGTGGAATATAAGGACAACCAAAATTCGAACACCAACAGTACTAGTACCAAAGTTGTGCTAAACTTCAGCACTCTTGTTTCCACCTTTTTTTTTTGTATCTAAGGCCAATTTATTTTTCAATAGGGCTATTTTTGGCTGAATCAGTCTTTTTACTTTTTTTTTTTTTACTTTCTATGATTTGATAGAGAAATTCCATTTCATATCCTCAAAACTTAAGAAAAAGTAAGAGGAAACCTGTACAAAGTGAAGGAGAATTCATTCTTATTGCTTAATATTTTACTATATGTATACAATGCAAGAAAAAAGAGCAGTACAAATTAGTTACTGAGACAACAGAAGCACTGTTGACAGCACAACTTATCTAATTTCTTTCATTCAATTGTGTGTGTCAAATTTATCTTGTGTTATTGAGGTCTGTAAACAGTGGGCTTAAAAGCAAGTAGAAGTAAAACAATGGGAAGAATATTTATTTTCAATATTTTGGAATTGTTTTTAAATAATTTTAGTCCATAACGTATTAAATGTTTACAAAACCAATATATATTCCTTTAATGCATTACATTACCATAGGTCATTTATTTGTTATTAGGTGATCATGAACCAACAGAGTTTTAAAAACTTGCAGAGCAGTAGGATAACAAACATCATTCATCATTCGCTTTTTCCTGTTTACCATACACACTTTTGAAATACAAATTATGTCATTCAGAAATATTACCGTTTGCATTCTTGTTGTAATGGAGTTCTGTCCACAGATGTCTGTATTAGACGACAGCCATATGTTAGCATAAATACAACATCCAGTTCACTCTTTTCTGCTTTGATCAATGATAATACGTTAAGATCCTCTGGCTGGTGGTAGCAGATAAGGTGTGAGTATGCTACTATCACACATTGCTGTATGCATGATTATTTTGTATTGGAAGAATTTTATTTTTTTCTTACACACAGTAAAATACATCCATCGTATCTTGTTAATTAGATTCATACAAATGTAGACGAATCATTAAAGTATTTTTTTTTTTTACAGATGCTAATGGGTTTTATTGTGCATATACCTCATGTGAAATATTTATAATGTATATAATTAGCAGAAACGATTAGTACCTTTCCAGGTGGGGAAGTGATGGAGGAATCTATGTGATTTACAGCTTCTTTTTAATTGCTTTTAGTATCAAGAAAGACATGGGAAGGAAACTGGATCTTTCTGGTCTGACCGAGGATGAAGCAGAACATGTCCTTCAGGTTGTCCAGAGAGACTTTAGCCTCAGGAAGAAGGAAGAAGAAAGGTTAAGGTAGGAAAATGTTTTCATATGTTTTAGTTTATAAAAATGCATAGAAATATGTACTTATATTAAAAAATGTGAGCCTTTTGTATGTTTTTGTTGTAAGGTATTTTTATGCATTCTTAGGCACTGTAGTGCATGTGAGGTTTGCATTTATATGAGTCATGAGCGGTTTCCTTAACTCTCTTGATTCCAAAATGATATGCAAAGGATGCTACTACACCACAATTTTGAAGCATCATTATTGTATTGCCAACACAGTGATGAGAACACAAATTTGCACTGTGAAAAAATAACTGTTTTCTGATATGTCTGTATATGAGCTACATTTTATAATAATTTAACAACAATGAAATGAAATGTCTGATGGTGTTGTGTGTTTGTTAATGTGACCCTGATGCTGTACTACAAATTGCCTTCAAAGATATGCTTGTAAGGAAAAAAAAGGAGTTTAACCCTTTCATGAACAGAGCTTTCTTTTTTAAGTTTAAATACCAAGTTTAAAAGCAGTCACTTTTTTTTAACACAGTTGCAGGTTCTGATTTCTCTGATGCAAAGTTCTCATAGTGGGGGTGAGGGATCATTTACACATTTGGATATTGGTTATTTTTTTTGACAGAAGGGAATAAATACTTTTCCCACTGCACCCATCACCAAACATGATGTCCAGGGTGTCCTGCAACTCTCACTAGTTTCTCTGCTGACCTTCATGTCACCACTGTTTCAGTAATGATGAGAATGTCAGCCACAAAAAGGTTGTTTTAAAGTCACTTGAAGTCACCTCATATAATATCAATGGAACTGTGGCAATTTCTAAATCCATATAAGTACGATGTATTCAGTAACACTTGTTTAGTATCTTTAATTTAATTTACAGAATGCACTTATATTACCACTGAGCTTATTTTGTATCTAAAGAAAGTAAATATTTGCTGATTGCTTCTCAAAGTCACTTCATTTAGTAGCAAAGCCAATAGTTAAGTGAGCTACCTGAGATCAGAAAAAAAAGATTTATTGTGATGATCCTGATGCAGCTTTCTGTGAATAAGACAAGTTGATTGGAATATGTGAATGCAATTTACTTGCAAAAGAACAGTTATGCTGGCTGTGATAGAGTTGTAGGATTGATATATTTGCACATAATTACTTTTTCATATAGTGTACATAAATCTAACAATTAACTTTTCCTATTTGTTTTTTTTTTTGGTCTACCAAATATAGCAGTAAAAATATCTGTTTATTAGGTGAAAAAAAGTACCTTGTTATCCTGCCAGAAGTCCAATGAGCACGTATGTTCCTCTGCAGGTTACTGCGCTCTCTGATGGTAATAAACCCCCTAACTAGGTTAGGGTGACCATGCAGAATCTTAGATAGGAAACTGAGAACTAGGAAATTATATGGTACAAGCATGCGGAAATATCTTGAATGAGGGCTGTTTGTATGGGATTACAGAGAATTTGCATCAGGGCAATTTGAGTGAATTTTCTGATGCATTGGTTGTGGTTGCTTTTACTTGTCTCTTGAACTTCCCTTTATATAAAAAATATAAAAACATTAGAAGCAGCATGTTGTGACATTTTTCCATTTTTAAAAAAAATGTAAGTGAATAAAACTTGACCACATCACCCCCAGCGCCATTTAAAACAGTGCTCAGCAATGACAGAAGGTAACAGCAAAGTAACAAAGTTGTGGTGGTACCAGCTGGTTAAGTTTGTTTACACATTGTACAGAGGGCTTTGGACCCAAAAATTGGAGTTTATCCACCCTTTCATCTATTGTATGAAAAAAAACAATACAAGGTTTCTTGTCAACTGATGTCATGATGACAAGGATGTTTCCAGGTGAAATATAAGAATTATGATCGGTGTGTCTGAAATATGTGACATTTTTTTTTCTATTGGTAGTGAAATGGGTAAAATGTATGCAACTTTAATAAAGATCATCTCTTATTTCTCAGTTTTGGCCTGTTAAAGATAATTCTGAAAGTGTTTCCTGTTTTATATGTTTGATGTTTTGAGTGCAGTGTCATCCAAAAATCCAGTGAGCCAACTTTCAGTAGATGATGACTGATTTCTCTTTGTGGGTCACAAAATGCACCCTGTTAGAGTAGTATGAGGTGTTCTGTAAGCCTAACATACTTCCTATCCTAGGGTGGCAACCCTGCTTCTTTATAAATACAGTGCAGTAAGTGTGCGCTGTCATCCAAGTTTCTTCCTGGCAGGCTTTACAACGTGAAAAGTAAATTAAAAAACCCTGAAAATGATGCAGCTGTTACATCTAAGGACTGCAAAATATTACATACGTTATAATATTTTGAAAGATTTGCACATCGGAACAAAATCATTTTTATTTTGGATTTATTTATAGACAATCACATTACAGGAACAACCTTTATTGATTAGGATTGCATTTACTGAGTTGTTTGGGTAATATTTGTTTAACCAGTAATATTAAGAATTGACTAATATACAGAGGAGACATTCAGAGATGCTCTGTATGACCTGAAGGCATAGTATGTGACTTCTCGATGTGTCATCAGTTCAGTTTCATGTGCTTCCCTGCTTTTCATTGAACTTTCACTTACATCCACATAGCCTGCTCGGAGATCTACGTTTGACATGTATGCAATCTGACATCAAAGTCATTGATGTAAAAACATTCATTCCAAAACAAGTTGGTATAAAAAAAACCCACTACATTATTCTCAATAAATGTATTTTCAAAAAAGGCTGAGGACAATCCTATGTATTACTTGCTCTATTTATTCTGTGGATATAGGAATGAAATTCTTTGCCATAGTAGACAAATGCATTCTTCATATAAATTTTATAGGATCCCTATGTAGAATGGTTTCTATGCTTAGCATTTAGAAGGTAAATGTATTATTAGAATACCAAAGAAAATACATTTTCACTGTTCCAGTGTGGGGAAACTGATAAAAGTTTTAATTGTATTTTATCTGTTTAAAAAAAAAAAAAAACGCCTATTGCTCATAACAACCAATAATGTTTAAACTATCAAATGAATTTAAAAATGTGATTTGTTTCTCATGATGATGAGCTGATTCCTTTTTTGTTATCATTTTTTACCCTTCCATTCTGTCTCTTTTGAATGCCCCCTGATGTCCCTAGAAATTCACCAACCAGTTGTCAACATTAGCTAGTATTATCAATATATGCACACTTCAAGCAGAACTAAAGTTGCACTTTTAAAAACTTTCAGTTAGGCAGGGCATTATTACAGAAAGGAACAGGTGATGTCTCCTCTGCAGAGAAGCACTCTCACCTGTCTGCTTGCTCCGGGGAACTGTCAAAAATGCATAGCCCAGCATTGGTTGCCAGGATACTTTGCAATCCTGGCCTCCCCTGCACTTGCCGGAACTGAATGAAGTCATGATAAGTAACATCATCCTGGCCCGGCTAATAAAGATGGCCAAAGATCTTATCTAAGAAGAGTGGCTCCCTCTGATGGAATAAGAAAAGGTGAAAATATCGAGGTTTAGTTACGCTTTCATGGCACACCCGCATGTGACAGTGTTTGACCTCTACAATTGGCTGCATTGTGCTAGATTATGGGCGCGCATGTTGCATACTTCTTCGTAAACATTTGTGAGTATAAGCACTGGTGCTGGTATAGGCGTAGGGTGAAAAGTGGATTTTGGCTGGTGTTAAATTTGAATGACCAGCATAACTTTTTTCTGCTTTATTTATATTTTAAAAGATTCACTTTCTCAACGTCTCTTAATAAAACAGTGTTACTGCTGGCAGCTGTTTTTCAAGTGCATCATTTTAGAAATGACCAAAACCAACAGGTTTGGAGACAGCAATAAAACCTTTCCCACTCTATTTATAACTAAAAAAAAATATGGCTCCTGTGCCACTTTAAGATCTTTTAATATTTTGGACATTCTTAGATTTGGCTGTGGAGCTTTTGTCAATACTTGATGTGCAGGCATGACACTGGTGTTAATATACCATTCAGATACCCACTCTGAGAAATTTTAGGAAGCCATCTCTTGAATTTATGCATGTAGACAGAAAATGGCTTCCTTAATGTTTCAGGAAATTGGCATATCTAAGAAACAACAAAGAATTGAAAAAAGTAAAAACAAATTTATTTAAAAAAACGATCGCACATAGTGGTTCGACAAACTAAAGGCTATATATCAACACTGTTATGCTAAATAAAGGTTGATTTAGTTGTACCAGTAAATAAAAGTACCAATCATTATACAAAAGATTAGTTGTAACACCTGTCTAACAATTCATGCTTCATTTTCCCTGTAATAAATGATTATGTAACAACAATATAGCTCCTGTGGAGACTTTAATTGATTAGTAAGCTCCATGGGTAACAGGAATGCTGAGAAAAAAATGACAGCATCATATGTCCATGAGTCAGTCTAGATGAGACCAAGAAACAGCTTTTGTTTTTGTAACCTTTTTTCTAAACAGATAATTAGTCTAAGTTTTCCAGCTATTCAGCAAATGCCATCCAACCTACGTTATGAGCTCTAGCCATCCGTTTGTATCTCAAAGTATAACACATTGTTAGTAATCCGAGGACAACTAAATTTTTTATAAGGTACATTTATATAACCAACCATGAGCCACACTTATAATAATTATGATTATGGAACACTAAAGTAGCAAGAAATCTCATATATATATATATATATATATATATATATATATTTATTTATTTAGTGATTTTGAGGGGGATTAGCCCTTGTAGCAAAAACACAGAACAGTTTGTTAACTGTAACAGTCTGTGTGTCTTGTTCCAAAAAGAAATAAATGAACGCTTCTGGTATTATATATATAAATATATATATAATATACACACACAACGAAAAGCGCAGCCTACATCGGTTGAATAAGAGGTGCAGAGTCCTTATAGTCCACAATGCAGTCCTCTGTACAGTCCCTAGTGAGGGGTCCACAGTCCACAAAGCAACAACTTTTCATACAAAATGACACAACTTCTTAATGAACTCCCACCCAGACTTGGTTGCAGCCTACCTGCCTACCTGCTGCCATTCTGCTCCTTTTCCTAGCATCACCTGTGCTACTTATAGCAGACCTCCAGCCTGCTGTATCCCAAACCCGGGGGTGTATCTGGGTGGAATGGCAAGGCTCACCCAGTACCTTCGTTCCTATTCCAGTGTCCAGGGCCCTGAAATAAACTAAACAATAGCAACCCTTGCAAAATTTTTCTCCACTATTCCTTGACTCCTCTTCGAGCATACACCCTATCCCTGTACAATATATATATCAAGGGAAAATCCAGGCACTCAGATGACTTCCATGAAATCAGAAGTTAAATCTCTTTTAATAAGCAAAAAAATAAAATGTTTCAATGGAGCACAGCTTGCATTCCTCAAAGTAAATAGCTATGTCAATGTAAACACTATATAGAGCCACCGATTACCCCACCACCATTTTTTACAGTATATGTTACATTAAATGTAAAATAATACTGTTAACAGGCGTAAAAACATGCATTTTAGACTTAAAAGTTTAAAGAAAAGAATAGTTTATCAAGATCAAGCTAATAGCCTGCATATGAAGAGTTCACAGGGAAATTAGTCATTTATATCAAAAGCTGAGCTCAATGCTTACTTGAAGCCAGCAGGTAAACCTAACACATCTGTTATATCAGAGATTTGTTAGTACCACATACTGTATCTATACATATAAGGGTAAACTTTTATTGTAAGATTTCTTGGGCAGGGCCCTCTTTTCCTGTGTCATTGTATATGTCCGCAACCCCTATTACAGCTCTGTGTAATATGTTGGTACTGTATAAATACTGTTTAATAATTTTTTTAATAATATTAATGTTCCATGTGCTGGCCAAATCTGCCTGATGTCTCCCTATAGACTTTTTTGGGCTATGTCCTGAGGCTGGAGACATTTGTGAAATAATCCCATAGTAAGCAATGGAAAGCTACTGCTCAGAGATGGTTAGCACACAGTAGATTTTTAAAGTTCAGACCATGGGATGGAGGTAGATATGTTCCAGGAATGGGAAAGACAGAATAGTATTGGTCAAGGGGAAGGGGGCAAAAAGTAATAAAGCTTTAGCTCATTCAAAGATATCACAGTGATTTCTCTGTTTATCACTTGGTTCAATTTTTCTTAGAGAACATCACTCGTTAAGAGTAGTTTGTCATAAAAATATTTTCCAACCAGTTAGAAAATTTGTTTACAATATATATTTAGACATGTTCTTCCTATACCTTCTATTATGGTCTCCCACATTTTTTTTTTATAAACCATCAGCACTAAACTTGAAAAAGACTTGATAAGATTCATTTACAAACATCTGCAAAAATCTACATCAGCAAAAATATAAAAATATAGATATAAATAAAAAGCCTCTGGTAATTGTCAGAAAATATGTTTGGGTTTAGCAAGCACATTTCTTTCAGCTAGTTAATATATAAACTGATTTACTATGTTCCTTTTCTTTAGGAATAATCAACCAAACTCAATCACTTGTTGGTAAAATTACAACAAAGGTAAGAAAAAAATATTGTGGTAATTCCAGTGTTTAAATACTCCACAAATTTCCACAGTCTGGGCCTGTTTAGAATTACAGGGTAGTGTAGCGTTGACCATATACTTATATAAACTGATCAAAATAAAAGCCAAGGTACTTATTTTACTTGAGAATTCAGGCTAAATGTTACTATAAACCTAGGGAACAAAATGTATCACTGCTAACATTTAAAACAGTAATCAATAAAAAATGACAATACCATTAATATAAAAAAATACATTCATTTTGTGTTATTTTTGAAACATTTATTTAAAGAGAAAAAAAGGTTTATATCCCACAGCATCAGTCTGTATTCCTTGTTTCCCACTTTTTACAGGTAAAGTATTTTGTGTTTGTGAGATGGTTATGATTACTCTTAAACGATCATTGGTGCTTGATATTTGGCCACCACTGGATGGTGCTGTGTCCTCATGTAAAGTGTGTAACAAACTCTGATAACTGCACTTGTCTCCGACTTCTCTGTCAAAGCCCATAGCCAGGCACAAGTGAAGTTTTCAGGACATGTCACAAGGTAAGACTTGAGCTTAAACAGGGATTATTTTTCCAGTGGCTTTTTGAGGGCTAAAAAACTTAGCTCATACTCAGATATATATGGTATATCAAAAAAGCATTGTTTGGGTTAAAAGCCTTAGATACAAGATTTCATTTCCAGTTTATTAGGCTGCATACTAGTTCTAAGGCAGTAAAGTCAATGCAAAGCCCAATGAGTTCACCTTCACCACCCACAACTATTATGTGGCTTGGGAATCAAAGAATGCCAGCTTTTATCTGATTTTCTTTAAAGCATTAATACATAACAGTCTCATTTTTTCTGTGTGAAAAGGATCAAGGACATGCAAAAGGAGCACACAAGTCTATTTTAGTATATGATATTACAAGAAATATGTATTTCATTTTTTTCTTTGTGTGAATATGCCATGGTGACCTATTAGACAATCCTGTGGTATTTCTAATGGCTAGTTTAATCCAGCTTCTTATTACTTAAACGAATATTAAGTTGAGAATATGTGGCCATGCTGCTATGATTCTTAAGCCAATTAGCTTCAACCACCACATCTTTAACCTTTAAAAATCCTTCCATGGTAAGAAACACATTCAGGAGAAAGAAGCTGAAATGTGTGGGCACATCAGCTAAATCGCAGCTGCAGTAACAATCAAAATTATGGATTATAAATTTTGCTTGCTAGAGAGGGTTTATCAATGTTTTCATCAATAACCCTAGTGCACACAAAAAACCTGTGTGTGTGTGTGCTAGTACACATGAATCCCCAAATCAATACACTGCAGGCTTCCAGGCAGCTTAATTAATTACATGAAGCTAATACAATTCATACGTATGCTAGATTATGGAGGAGCATTTAAATGATTGGAGCTCAACATTTTACATTTCTAATTAGGTATTATGCTGTGAAAGATTACTTCTTTTTCACGTTTTTAACCACGTGTCGATAATGTTGACATGTATTAGTTTATTATGATACTTAGTATGTACGTGCCATGTCACATGGGCCTTAAAGCTAAACTCTTACCTGCAGTTTTGCATGGTTTTACAGGCTCCTGTTAACTCTGATTTCACTGCACACTGTAAACTTGTCATGCTGGGCCTGATTTTTTAAAGCTCTCCAAGGCTGGAGAGGATACACTTTCATCAGTGAAACTGGGTGATCTAGAGAACCTGGAATGGATTTCTTCAAAGTCATTTGCTAGCTTTACTGATGAAAGTGTATCCTCTCCAGTCTTGAAGAGCATTAAAAAATCAGGCCCAGTGTGTGCAGCACCCTTTCTGTGCCTTCTGACCAACCATGTTTTGCCTGCATTGTATCAGGAATCAAAGAATCCTAATGATAACATTACTGGGTCAAAAATGCCATTAGTGTGTCATGTCAGGAGAGGTCTTGTGACGTCAGAATGAATATGCCTTGCCAACTGCCTGGCCTCATGTACTTTCTCCCAGCTTCTGAATGTACAATGTGTGAGAATAGTGTAGAACAGGGGTGCCAAACTCAGGCCCGTGGGCCAATATCCCGGGCCTGAGTTTGGCACTGTAATGATGTCCCGCACTGTAATGATATTTGGCCCATGAGAAAATACCAAATGTTCACTAGAACTGGCCCGCCGGTAGACAGTGCATGCACCGCTAATACTACAAATCCCAGAATGCTGTGCTGGCGCGTCAATCAGGACCCACAAGCGCCCACTCCTCTGTTGACATTCATTGGCGACCTTCCTCAATTTTAGATATTTTTTCAATAAATATAAAGGTTGGCCCACGACTTTGTCAAAATTTGTCATTTTGGCCCACTGTGCATTCGAGTTTGACACCCCTGGTGTAGAAGATGCCTCCCTATGCCATATATGCACAGGGGCAAAGAGCTGCTGCAGCACAGAATACTGAAAAATGTAATGCTTACTATAAGAAAAAGCTGTTGAATACACAGTAAATTGTATCTTGCTCCATTTGGGGTTGTGTACCTGCAGACTAGTCAGAGTGTCCAGGCTGACCCTATTCCATCAACTAAAGGCAGAGATTGTGGAGCAGTGAAGGAAGGTGGCCTGGTCTGATAAACGATGTTATTTTATAAAAATTATGCAAAATGTGCATGTGTTTCATTTACCAGGGGAAGGGATGGGAGCAGAAAGCATTATGAACAAAGCAGGCTGGCAGAGGCTGTACGGTCAAGAGACCCCTGGCTGATGAGATGAAAGAATATGTCATCTGTCTGGCTGTGTATTAGGGACATGTGTGTAAAGGACAATACTGGCCATACAGAAATACTAATCATTTGGCTGGTAGATGAAAGAATATGTCATCTGTCTGGCTGTGTATTAGGGACATGTGTGTAAAGGACAATACTGGCCATACAGAAATACTAATCATTTGGCTGGTATAGTCTTAAGCTGCCTCAAGCAAAGGCTATGTAATGTTTTCTAATGTGTCTCTGTACCTTTTAGGAGGAAAGGTATCCTCTTTATATGTGTTTGCATTAATATAAAGTGCATGTCCCAGAGTTTAGAGCTAACATAGTGCAGAGCTAAGATAATGCACATGTATTTAAAAATGCTTGTAACAGAAATGTGTGTTTTTATTTTTAACATAATCTGATCTTTATTCATTTCATAGTTACAGCATTGCTGAAAGTATTCCTTAGGGCCTGAAAGGGTTTGTGTTATCCCTCAAATCAATCCCTAAGTAATTGTGGAACCCCAGGGATTCTATGTACATGGGTCTTTGACTCCACGTCTGGTTTGGCGACCTCTGGTGCTTAAATAGTTCCCCAGACGTTTAGCTGTAGCATCTCAGAGCCTCTACCATGCACTTAAGTTCTGCAATTTGCCAGTTTAAAGGTACGTTGCTTACACTGATGAAATCAATACTGTATCATTGTTAGTTCTAAGACAAACACCTGAAGTGAATCATGCCTTTCTTAAGGAGTCATAGAATATAAGTCCAGAGATAAGTAACAGAGAAGGAACACAGCCCACTTCCTTTAGCATGCCATTCTCTGGAGGAGAAAAATTTCCAGCATGTAAACCAGGGGTCGGCAAAGTTTTATGACCACTAGGCCATTTATGGGGTGGGCGGGAGCACACTAGGCCAGACCTGCCCTAATGTCTCCGCCCACCACCAAGGAACACCCCCTGAAATGAAATCCCTCTCCTCCGTATGCATTGCGGAGGAGAGGGATTTACCTTCAGGGAGCTTTCCCTATTTACCGCAACGGTGGAAGTATCAACGCCGGCTGTGGTAAATAGGGGAGCAATTGCAAGGGGGCGGCACCAAAGCTCCAGCGGCTCCGGCTCCAGTAGTTCCTAATGCCCCTTGGCCAATCCTGCATTAGGCCGGATCAGCCAGGGGGCGTTAGGCAGAAACGAACTACCGGTTAGGCCGTATCTGGCCTAAAGGCCGGAGTTTGCCGACCCCTGATGTGAACCAACATCTTTTCTTTCTCTTCTTCCTCTTTGTTAATTAATCAATTAAACTACATAAACCAAAAAACATTGTAAAACCTAGAACAAAATAAATGGTAATTAAACATGGCATATAGGTGTAAAAAAATGAATGGAGTGCAGACAGGTGTGTGAAGCAGGTATGGGGTGATAAACAACACCGTGGTTTTCTCAAACACTCCTAACGTGCAGGGGTTGTATATATGTAGAATTTAATCCTGATGTATAACCCTGAATAAATTATATCATGCAAAAATGTCATAATCCTATCAAATCTAGAATACAAATATGTGTAAATGTCAGGCTGCAGAATAGCCCAGCAGGGTAATTATTGCAGTAGTTCACTTTATCATGACCTTGTCAGAGTCGCTACATTTTTTTGCTAGATCTGACTTCAACTCCAGATACCCCAAAATTGCCTCAACTCCACATCCCTGGTGAGCAGGATCTGGATTTCTTTTTATTTATCAGGAAGATTGGCTTTTACTGCAGCACAAAACAAAAGCAGTCTCTCAGGTTTTCATTTTTATGTTATGTGAAAACTGTGTTTGGCAGGAAAGACTCTATGGAGATTTCAGATTTGTTGCACTCATACATATTTGACTAGTCAAAAAAAATGTCATTCTTCATACGTTATGAAAATGCCCTGCACTGCAATATGGAGTACCTGACCTTCTCTTTGAAGCATGTATAATAGATTGTGTATAAAACTGTGTAGCCAAGCTCCTGGCTACGAGTTTCTTTTGTCCTTATTTTCTTTCTCGAACAGAATGTACAGGTTTTCAAGTAATTTAGGAATACTATAATTTTTTATCAATGTACTGTATATATATCATTGTTTTTAAAGTTTTACTCAAGAATTGTTTCCATGTATAGTTTGTAGTTTTATATCTACATGGAGTCAGCCATAAAGGTATTATCCTGACAAAAACAGCCAACAGCTTTCAGGGGTCACACACCACCGTCTTTGTTAAGGCTACAACAAACACATAAATTAAATCTATATATTGTAGAAGGAGGTAATGCCTGACAAATGTGGAGGATATTTGGCATCATTTAGTTTACCCCTGCCTGGAGAGGGGATTACAGGTCCTGGAAAGGGCCACAAATAATTGTTTTGCGAGTTTGCAGGCCCAGAGTGTTCTAAAAGGTATGGGGGGGGGCAAGCACTTCATCCCATTTCCAGAAATTGGCAATGACTCTGGAGCACCTGGCCATTGATATTGAAAAGACACATGTCTTTGGGACTGGTGGAAGTTGCAGCCTGTGGCCAGGCAGAAAGGCTGTGTGAAGCCTGTGAGCTGGGGTAAGGTCTCCCACAGTTAAGTTCTAGTAGACTAGCAACTCTAGAGAGAGTGTCAGAGAGCCAGGAGGCTAAAATTTGATTTATTGTCATAGATCATGGTATTTTATTGTTACGGTACTGACACTGGTCCCCTGAAGGGGAAAACCCCGGAATTTGGCTTTCTGTTTTGTTAATAAGAGTGGGCAGGACTTATACCAAGGTACCACTGTACCACTCCTCAATTAAATATAAATATTGTTTTTGTATACCATTTTTAACTTTTTTGACAAATTACTTTCATATTTCATAACTTTTGTGTTCACAATGTAAATCCGATGATATAGCTTTATTTCAGTTCACCAAATTTTCTGTGTATTAGTTTACAACCAACTCTCTGGCTTTGGCTTTCTGTTTTGTTAATAAGTGGGCAGAGTGCCCTGAAGTGCCTCTCTGCAGAGAGTTGGTTGTAAACTAATCCCTCACAATACGTAGAAAATTTAGGGGGGGGGAGACAATACAGCAAAGACATTGGCAAATTGAGAATACAAAGTATAAAAGCGTACAAAGTATATAAAAATATATAACAGTGCAAGATACAGAGTATAAAATTGTACAAAATGGTATACTGTGTCATGTCCAACAAGAAAAGGTCAACAAAGCATCACTAGAAAGCAGAGGTATTCCCTGTGTACAAATAGTTGGTGAGAAGCCGTTTTCCAGGTACAGTGTTCTCCCCAGACCCTTTCAGCTGGGTGCACCACCCACCACTTTTCAGTAACCACCCGGCTGTTTTTGGGTGGTTACTGAACAGTTGGGTCACAATACAGGGGCTGCCGCCCGCCTATAAGTTTTTCCCACCCGGCTTAAAATATCGCTTGGGTTCAACACTGTAGGTACTTGACCCAGCCACAAGACTCCGAAAAAACAGCCATCTGTGAGAGGAAGAGTAGTTACTAAGACACCAACCAAAATGGGTCCACAGTCCTGAGTATTCAGGCTGGGCCATTTTATCCCCCCCTACATGGATAAACGTCAGAGTAGCCCGGAAGCACCTTTTCCCCTTTCTGTAATATTGTCAACAGATTAGAATATTGTCAGGTGGGAGGAGATAGAACCGTGAGAGGGGGAGAATCAGGCAAGAAATACCATGCCCCAGTAAAATTGGTGTAGTCAAATTTGATGATCTAAAAATACATCGGGCGGGGCCACGGTTGTGGGAGGTAACAGAGTCTGGTGTACCAGAGACTGTGTTCAGCGGGGTCTAAGACATCCGAACTGCCACCAAACTCAGGCTTGTGTGGTAAGTCCCGAAAGAGGTTATGTTTACGGACTTATCACCGTGTGCCCAGGTAGTGAACATACTCCACCGATGTAAGAAACTGAGACCAGTAAAACCACGTGTTAACAAATTTTCTGTTCTGTCCTATTAAAGAGGAGGTCAGGTCTTCCATATGATGAACCTCATTGACCCTTCTTAGCCATAGCTGAATGGGAGATGGATCCACACTCTTCCAGTAAGCCGCGATACAAGAATTTGCAGCCACCATCAAGTGTCTGAGCACTGAGTTCTTGTACATTTTGTCTGAGAAAGGGTTGTGTTGAAGGAGAAAGAATGCAGGACCCGTTCGTCGTTCAAGTTCGTCGTGTTGGGCAATGTCCCTGACCGAGGACCAGAAAGGCTTGATAATGGGGCAGTCAGATAAAGTTAGATTCCTGGAACCCTTTTGCTAATGGATGCTTTATGGGTTCATTTCAGGATTTGCAGTCTCTTGTCCCTGGTCAAGGAAACCCCCAAGTCTTTTTCTCATTCCGTAAAGTAGGATGGTGAAGATTGTGGGTTGGAATCTTGCAGGAGGATATAAAGTGTTGATAGGGCATGACGGACGCCCCCAGTACCCACGCACAGTTGTTCAAATGAGGTAGTAGGTCTGGTAAACAATTCCGGAGTAGCAAGGCATCTGAGATAGTGGGAGAGCTCTGCCGCCCTCCAGTAGTCCAGTCCAAAGATGTTGAAGTCAACTCGGTACTACCAACCCATTTTCACGAGCTAAGTAAATGAAGAAATCTGGAGATCCCTCTAGCGTGTAAGTTAGTGAAAATGTGGTCCTCCATTCCCGGTGAGAAGGCTGGGTTTCCTAGTAAAAGGGAGAAGCGGGGATGGAGAGGGTGCCCAATTTGTGGAGGTATCGGGAGCAAAGTTCCCATGTATATACCAAAGTGGGATGTGTCTTAAGATGGGGGGCAGTTGAGACTTGCAGCCATGGTAAAGAACCCAATGGAAAGGGTGATGAGCATTGCTCCAGTTTGGTTCTACCATTGCTGCACCAGTCTACCACTCTAGTTAAATGGGCCGCTAGATAGTAATGGAATAAATTGGGTACTCCCAGCCAGCCCGGCTGCCAGCTTCGATCTTACCAGTTGCGATCTACTGAGTCTGGGGGCTTTATTGTGCCAAATAAAGCTGAATATTTTATCAGGGAGATTCTTGAAAAACGAGATAGCTACCTTGATGGGAAGAGTTTGAAATATGTACAGGAACCTGGGAAGGACGTTCTTTTTAATTATATTGGGTGGTCCCATCCAGGAGAAGGCCTTCTCATCCCACTTGTGGAGGTCTTTTTGTAAAAACTGGACAAGGGATAAAAAATTAATAGAAAATAGGTCTGACAGGTTCCGCGTTATGTTGATTGCTAAATATTGATGTGAGTGAGGTTCCCAGTTAAAGGCAAATGAGCGTTTAAGGTGGTTACATTGTGGGCCGGGGAGGAAGATGTTGAGAGCAGCAGACTTTGAGAGAATAATCTTAAAATTGGATAGGGAGCCATAAACCTCTAGGGCACTGATTAAGTTGGGGAGCGAAGTGACGGGCTTTGAGATTGCAAACAGGAGATCATCGGCGTAAGCTGCAATTTATGGGATTAAGAACCAATCACCAAACCCTCTGTGTCCTGTGAGGGTCCTATTGTATGGCGTAGGGGTTTAAGGGTCAAGATAAAAATCAGAGGGGACAGTGGACAGCCCTGACGTGTACCATTAGAAATAGGAAAAGGTGCAGAATGTACTCCATTCACCTGTACTGTTGCAGTGGGACGAGAGTATATGGCTTGAAACAGCCCTGACGTGTACCATTAGAAATAGGAAAAGGTGCAGAATGTACTCCATTCACCTGTACTGTTGCAGTGGGACGAGAGTATATGGCTTGAATCCATGACATCATATTGGGTCCCAGACCGGTGTGCAGAAGTGTTTGATCCATAAACTGCCACCCAACGCGGTTGAAAGCCTTCTCCTCGTCGGTGGACAGTAGCATAAATGGGATCTTTTTCATCTGGGCATAGTGGATCCAATTGAGTACTCTCGTGGTGTTGTCCCTAGCCTCCCTGCCGGGCATAAAACCAGTCTGGTCATAATGCACCAGTTTTTGTACTACCCTGAGCAATCTGGTCGCCAGTATCTTCATGAATAGTTTCAAGTCTTGGTTCAGCAAAAAAATCGGGCAATAGCTGGCGCAAGAAGAAGGGTCTTTGCGTTCTTTGGGGAGAACCGTGATGGTAGCCCGCAGGGAGTCCAGAGAGTGCGCAGGGAGAAACCAGAGCCTTCCGTTATGGAATTGGGAATTCAAGCAGTCACAGAAAGTTTTGTAGTAGGAAAGAGGGAGTCCGTCAGGTCCAGGTGTTTGGCTGGTTAGGCATCTGTAGGCCTGTTCGCAAGTGCACGGCGGAAGTTTGCCAGAGCACTGGGATGAGTCTAGTTGTGGGTCAGGAGTAAAATTAAAGTCTCCCCCAAACACTAGAAGGCCCTCCTCAAAATTGTCAAGAACTTCTAAAAGAGGAGAGAGACAGGCAGTCTGCCCAATGTTGGGGAGGTAGACCGCAGCAAATGTAATTGGATTGCCCTCCAGAACCCCCTTAATAAACAGATATCTACCGTCCGGGCAGCGAACCATCTCCTTCAAATCCCAGATGAGTGAGGCAGAGATCAATATGCTAACCTCCTTAGATTTAGAACTGGGAGGGGGCAGCTGTGGTAGACAAAGGGAAATATGTGGTTTAAGAGTTTCGGTATGGAGTCAAGACAGAAGTGGGTCTCCTGTATGAAGGCTACCTGGGCACGTTGTCTACATAGCTCAGCCAGCAACATAGAGCGTTTTTCAGGGGTGTTTAGCCCCTTGACATTATATTAGATAATTTTGAGAACACCCATGATTGATCAGTCTAGACCGTAAAGAAAGAGGGGGGGGAAGAGGAAAGAAGGCTGGAGGTACAGATATAAAGGCGGAGGGGGGTCTCGGGGGAAACACGGGGAAGGGTAAAAGTTTGCGCAGGTCATCCGCTCGTTGTCCCTTAGTGTGGGAAGCTCGGATAAACGAGGGGAAGCCCCCCCCCCCCCCGCTCATCCGGGCCAGGCAAATGTAATCTCAAGCCAATAATAAAAAAGTGAATTAGTGTATGATATATGTGTGCAGGAGGAGTACAGGAAAATAACTTTTTATCAGCTCAAAGAGCAGAGGACCAATAAACAAATTGAGGTATTAGGTAAAAACAGTCACATAACCAACAATGTGGTGTGCATAGGTGTGCCCGCCCCACAAATGCAGAGCTCGCCTACGCACACCGGCACAGTCTGTCTAATAAACCCAAAGACATGGACCTAAAACAAAAACAGGCATCAACAAGTGAAACATATCATGGCAGATCAAATTGCACTAAAGCATAGCTACCAGTCCCAGAAGGCCCGGAGCAGGCTTGGGTCACCGGGTGTCTGCCTGTGTCTCAGGTCGGGTCTCTGGTAGGGTGGCGGGGGGACCCTCGGGATTGTCCCTTTCCAGCTGTTTGCCATTCTGATGGCGGTGGAGGGGCCAGAATCTTGGTTTGGTGCGGCCAGTCAGGAAGCTGGACCTGAGGGAGCTCAAAAGTTCCAAGACATGAAGCAAGGTCCCCCATGTGACAGAAAGTCGCAGACTTGTTTCCTCTATGGGCGATCAGCTGAAAAGGAAATCCCCTGCGGAATTTAATGTTGTTATCCCTCATGAGGTCACATAGGGGTCTCAGGGCTCTCAAAAGCATCAGGGTTTGTCGAGAAAGATCTGAGAGAAACATTATAGGTCGGCCATTGAACGTGAATTCTTCCTGTGATCTTGCCTCTCGCATGATGGATTCCTTAATTTGGAAAGAGTGGATGCTGCAGATGACATCTCTGAGACGTTGATGGTCGTGACTTTTAGGGCCAAGAGTCCTGTGTATTCGATCAATTTCTATAAAGTTATCCTTAAGCTTATTCAGAAGGTCGTTGAATATTGAGGTGGCAGCGGCATGCAGGTCCTTATGTTTGATGGATTCTGGTAGACCCCGGATCCTTACGTTGTTTCACCTACTACGGTTTTCAAGATCATCCTGTTGGTACTGGAGCTGCTGTATTAAAGCTATATGTTCATTTAAAGTGTGCGTATGTTGTTGCACGTGGCTTCTAAGGGTTTCATTGACTTGTTCGACCTCTTCTATACATGAGCCTAGATCTTTCCTAAGAGACTGCATTTCTGAGCGAAAAGAGTCCTGGATGCGTAAAGTGTATGACTCAAAGTCGGATTTAGTAGGTATTGACTTGAGGTGTTTATCTCGATCCCAACTATCTCTGGAGTCTGCGGAGAGTTGTGGGGGGCTGGAAGGAGAACGAGTGTCTTCTCCCGGGCCACGGGTGAGAGGTGCGCCAAGTGCGGAGTCATCCTGTACCGAGCCTGCCAGGTCGTGCTCTATGTGAAGTGCCTGTGTAGAGGAGTATCTGGTATTGGGGCCCTCCCCAGTTGAAGTTGAGGGGTGGTTTTTGGCGAAGAAATTGCCAATCTCCCTTTTTTGGGAGGATTGACCTTGGGGCCTTCCTTTGCCCATATATTTGAATTAGGTGCGCGCAAACACAAGAGCAATAAATCGGCCGGGAAGTACTATGAGTGGTGCTATGTCCCGCACGAGGACGGGGCGAATCAACAACAGATGGCCGAAGAGAGGATATGCTGACGTATTGTCTGGTGTAGTTCCGCCTTGTCTGTGCTCTAACAGTTATGTGCCCACTAAAAATGATTTTATAGTTGGTTATAGAAAAGGGCCTCCTGGAGTACACATAAGATATCTCATCACTAAGCCCGGCCTGTATGGAGGAGGGATCCCCCCTTTAGAGGCGTTTACTGCATACTTTAACAAGTTGAGATCTGTATATTAACTGAGGATAGTTTTGCAGTAGCGGGTAGATACCAGAGAGTGTTCACTGTGGCCTAGTGGTGATCGGGAGTTCAGGGATCCATAGGACTACTAAAGGGTTCAACCGGAGCAGAGCGGCCTTGGTCTGGTAGTAGGGAGCCCAGGCAAGCGTTGGGATAGTGCCAAGTACGAGGTATTCAGTAAGCAGTCCCTGTGAAAGCCAGCATAAGAGGAAAGTAGTAGATCAGTGTATCTTCAATCTGTAAAATACTAATAATCCCAATTTGATGTGTGCAAAGTATTGCGTTTGACAGTTGGCAAGGGTCTAAAAACCCCCTGAGCAGCCTTAAGATATTGCAAGTCCCAGTCAAATAAGAGGAGGAATCTTGTAGCGAGTGTGGGCACTGTGTACAAGGGTAGTACAATGCAAGCAGGTGCACAGCCTTCTTCGCAAATAGTGACAAGAGTGTCTCCTCAAATCACTTTGTAGTAAGTAATATATAGCCCCTGAGGAGAAGGTCAATATTCTGAGTGTAAAGGAGCCTGACCCGTTGATGGATGCTTTAGGAATAAAGAGGATTCAGCTGGATTGAGAGTTGCTGGGTGGGGCAATTCACTCTTCCTTCATTCAGTGTCTGTAGGCAGGAGTTAATAAGTAGCTGCAGGTTTAAGCCTGAAAACTTCAGCCAGCCCCTTATATATTCTTTAAGATAATGCTCGGGAACACTCTTCTCTTTTGCATATGAGTGGGGGGGGGGGGGGGGTCACAAAATAGTCTTCTGTCTCCCAAGTAATATGGCTCACAGTCGTCTTGCATCAAATTATTCCTGCAAGCTTTAGGAGGACTAGGTGGCTGAGTATAGCAAGAAAATCAATCACTCACCGGCTCAGGGTTCCTGATTAGGCAGTTCCTCAGCTCTCTAGTAAGCACTGACACCTGTAGTATATTAATGAAGCCAGTTGCCATGTGGGCAAGATGGCCGCCGGGTCTCCTGCTCCCCGGTCTATTAGAGGGGGAAAGAGGACGATGTTGTCAACGGGACCTTGCGGTGTCACCAGAATGGGTGTATTCCTCCTCCGGGGTGTCTGTCAATCTGCTCCCCGTCGCGGTCAGGCTCCTGGCTGAGCAGGAAATCTGTGTTTTGTAGAGCGGAGACGGAGCCGCTGTAAAAGCCGACCGTCTCCCTTAACTCCTCCCCCAGAAGTCCCCTGACTGTGTTTTTTATTTATGGATGAACTGACCCACTATTTATTTTGGTGACATTACTTGCAGTAAACTGGAAAAGTTGGTGGGGACAAATCATGTTTTCCTTTAAAATGTACGTTTAATTTACAGAAAAACTGCAGTTCCCACCGGTCCCTCTGATACCTTCCAACTCTTAACCACCTTGCCGTTAAGCCCGAGCATGCTCGGGCTAAAAACTTTTGCAATTATGGTTAACCCCGAGTTTTTGTCACCAGGTGGTTAAATGTAAACAAATGTTATGTTGCAATCCGATTGTCATACATTGT